>NC_060273.1:31783865-32083865 GCF_021613505.1 Equus quagga | reverse complement strand
TGGAAAGAGCCAGCCTTTGGTCTGTGGGTGTCAGCAGTGGCCAGTGAGCAGGAGGAAGGGTAGGGAGATTGGAGGGGACACAGGACAGTAGAAGACATCACAAGAAGGATGGAAGGACAATTGGCTTAAGTTTGGACACACATTCTCAAAAGCTAAAAGGCCTCCCCCAGTAGCAGGGGTGCCCTTTTTGGTCCAGGTCCTTAGGCGAGGCTGACCCACGCAATTTGAGAAAGGTAAGGAAAAACATCATGAGAAGGTGTCTTCAAAATAATGATGTTCCAAACAAGCAGAAGTGTGCAAAGATAGCTGAGTATTTCCTGAGCCACCAACGTGCCCGAGTAAAGCAAATACGAGGAAAGGGGCGGTGGCTGCACCATTCCCAGACTCAAGGGGCAAAGGAGGGGAAGGACGGCCCACGAGGACATGGTCTACACTGCCCTGCTTCCTCTACACTAGAAAGGGAGGCCCAGAGGCAAAGACAGCTGGGTAGAAGTAAGTGAAGGCAAACGCCCCTTTCGAAAGTCCTGAGGTTTTGAGAAAAGAAGCATTACTTCAGAAATATGTTCTTAATGTCAAGAAATAAGCCTTAAGATGAACAAGACTTCTTAAAATAGTACCTAAACCCTAGCTTGTTGTCACAGATACTGAATCAACTCAAATGCTCTCTCCAGCAGTAAGACAGACGCAAGATTTCTTCTGTACCCCATTAAGTTCCGACACTACCCTGCACGTGTGTCAAGAAGGTTTTCACAGATAAGGTCGGTTTTAACGGGTACACATGTCAACTCCCCAACTCCCTGTAAGCCTGTGGAGGGCAGGAGGGCACAGACTCCAGATTACTCAACCCCATTGGCTACTTTTCACCTTCATCCCAAGGATATTAATAAACAATGCATTAAAAACGCCACACCTAACCAGTCAGTGCTTCAAAACCATACAGCAAACATGTACTTTCAAATTGTCAGATAAAATGCTTAACACGTAGCAATCTGAGCTGTTTCTGGAGTTACGATTTAGCCAAGTTCTTCCTTGTCCAAAGCAGTGACATTTACCCAAACAGGACTCCCACAGCAGGAGTCTCCAGGCTCCATCAGGCTGCTGTGCATTCTACAAGACATGGAAAGGAATGCCTGGTAGCAGTTCAGAAAGGAAACAGAACACCAAGACAAGAAACAGAGGATAAAATCCAGCTCAGGGAAACATAAATAAATAACCTTCACTGGGCACAATTCATCAGCAGCAATACACAAACAGCATCATTAAATGTCGCAAGAATGACCAGGAGGTAGAGAGAAAGAAAAGGGCAGCAAGTGGAGTCATAATTATCTGGACTATTAAAAGACTTACAATAGAAGGCAGTTCCTCAAATTTGCAGGGCTTGAATGTTCCTTCTCATTTTGCACGGATTTTGTTACTCAAAAATGTTTGAATGTAAGGGGGGAGAAGGATATGCCAATTATATTTTAAAATGGTGTGTAATCTTTTTAGGATAGATAGCTGACATTTTATAGTAAGACATCATTTTGATTTCAAACTGTTGGGTGATTCTTCTAATGACTTGAGGAGCTCTAAGGAAATAAAGTATCAGCAGGTGGTCAGTCAAATACTAAGAAATTCCTCACTCCACAGGCAGTAATCAGGTTGAAATACTTCCTCCATTACTTCCCAAAATAGAGCAGATAAGTGATACACAGGCCGTCCCAATTTCAAAGCTATAATTTCCACAAATGGTAAAAATATATTCATTTGTTTCTGTACGGAACCATCAATAGCCTTGTTTGTAATCTATATCCGAGCATCTAAGAAAGTAGCTTTTTGGGGAAATTTATTTAAATTCGTGCTTCTCAAACATTGGACTCCATCCTAGGCTTACTAAATCTGATCCTGACACACCTACACAAGTTTGAGAATCACCAATTTAAAGGTTGTCCTCAGTTTGGACAAATTTTGCAAACATTTCAAAAATGAGCTTCATGTTGAAATACAAACAAAACAGCCATATTTGCACATCCTGGTATGTGCGTGCACTGCCACTCCCCAAAGACTGCAAAGATTACAGACAGCTTCCAGCAGCTGTACCCCCACCATGGTCACTAACCCTTTTCTACCCGTCAGTGCACAGTAGGCCCACAGCAAATTCTACCAAGAAATACACCAAAAAGGCACTCGGTGCATGTTCTTTCAAAGGAGGAAGCCCCAGCCATTACTGTCATTTGCTTTTTCTGAATGTCAGTATGAGCAGCCAGTGCAAAATATTTCTTTAATTTATGACTTTCACAACGTCCCCAGTGCCCGGGCCTCTGGGCAGACACATAAAGGACATTCAGAAAGGAATTAATAACGATAAGGCCTCCCCTAGGTGGCCAGTGATCCTCCATGTCAATCAGATGAAAGGCCTGAATTAACAGCTAGGTCCTGCCATACCCTGCAGGCTCAGCATAGTTTGAAAAGGGTTTGGAGGGAGGTTTCAAAAACTTGGGTCCTGCACTCAGTTTTATGATGCTGCCAAAGGAAAAGGGTAATCCTTACAGTAACTGCCATCTAAAACATAAAAACTTTAAAGATAAAGGTCAACACTTTGAATTGCCTATAAGTTGATCTGAGCTGCCTTCCTCAGAATAGTACAACTCTAAAGTCAAAACCTTAGAATACAGAGATCCACCTTTAAAAAAATAACCCAATATAACTGAAGATTGAGGATAATATAACTGTGGTGCTTAACTTTGCAAGCACATTAGAATCTCCTGGGGACTTTTAAAAATGCTGATACCCAGGCCGCACCCCAGATCAATTACACCTGCATGCGTGGGAGGGCGGCCCAGGCGTCAGTATTTGTCAAGCTCCCTGGTGATTTCAACGTGTGCTAAGGTTGAGAACCACGGAAAGGAACTGAAGGATGACACACACGGTTAATAGAAACTAGCAATCTTCCCCAAAATATGTTTAGACTTTCAATTTTAATTAATAGAACTCTGTTGCATAAAGCAAGAAATGACTGTGATTTAGTGATTTCAAACTTATTAGTATTCATTTTCTAGAAGTTAAACAGAATATTTTAAATTGTCAATTTACTTTTTGGTATAGTTTATTTCATTAAATTTGTCATATAATTTAAAAATAATAAATCTTTGTTCCACAGAGTTTGACTTTCCAATTTATCCATAATCTGTCTTCACTATTGTGTTTTGTCTATGGCATTACTCATTCACACTTTAATCAAAAGAAAAGCAAAAGATACGGAAACACAAAAGGAGGTAAAAAGTCCAAATCTATTTCTTCAAACCAACTAGAATTCAAGAAAGACTATGTATGTTTCTACTTCAAATGTGCTAAAATTCAACTTTTATGCAGGGGGACCCACAACAGGTGAAGAAACTGAAGAGGTACCCCCAAAGGTCAGGAACACAAGCTGAAGCCACCTGCCTCAAGCTACACATTTCAATTGTAGTTTCCAACTTTATAAACCCACACGTAGTTTACCTTCTATCCCATACGTTAGTGTTTATATTTGTGCTAACATGAAAACAAACTTTCCACTCCTATCACTTTTGTGTATATCCCGACATAGCACCATATAACTAGCTCAAGAGGCATACGATTCTGGTTAAGTGCAGACTGTGATGGGCACAATGACTGAGAGTTTGGATAATCTCGAGATTCCATCTATCCATACTTTTCATATTGCTCAAATAGTATGGTTACTCAAGACATTATTATGTAAGTAACATCACAACGTCTTCAAAAAATAGAGGTCACAGCAGCGAACATTGCTAATATATGTGAAAGCTGAGAGGAGGCCTTCAGGCCAAGCAGACAGCGTCCACGAGCAGGAAGAGTCCATGCACTGATGTCAAAAAGGCCCACATGGCCGTGTGATCGAGTTTCTCTACCCCTCTGGGCCTCAGTTTCCATAGCTGTAAAATGGGGGTAAGAATTTCTGCCCCGCAGAGTTACAAGAGTTAAATGAGTTGACATCTTACAGCAGCTGCTAGCTAACATCAATATGAATTAACTCCTGCCCCTCACATCTGATTCACTGTTCCATGTCAAGAAAACCAAACTCCCAAATGAAAAGGAAGCTTCTTTTGTTGTAAATGACAACTTCAAAATCATTTTTGACAAGGAGAAGCCACGCGAAAATGACTATGAAGAGAAACGAGAGCAAATCAGATGCACACTTGACTTTTCTTTCATTGGATAACCCAAAATAGTGATCCAAAGTAGCTTTGCTTTTTTCTCAAGTTTCTCACGTCTAATAAATTACTTTATTCTAGGACACAGCTAGAAGAAACTAAATCAACCCAATACAGATGTTGATAAAACCCGATCAATTTAAAATGAATAATTCAATCAGTGAGGTGTCCAAAAGCTTTCACTAAATCTTTTTCAACACCTTTCTCACACTTAAGGTTCAGATTTTCATCACCTCAACAATGAATCTAGGAACACACCCTCAGGACCCCAGGACTGGGCACCTGCCCAGCACATTTACCATCCTCACATAAGTCACAGGAGAAAGACGAAATGCTTGAGCCAGGGGTCTTTTACAAGTGAGTTTTCTTAGCCAGAAGCTTTTCCTGTTCATGTATGTTCTTTGGATTTTGTTTGTATTTCTTAAACTGTCATAAACTGCAAAACTGTTCAGTATAGCCTTTACTCATTAGTATATCACCAAAATGTTTCAATTTAAACAAATCTACTACACATCTGCAGATAAATACTGCTGAAAATATGATGTTATTGATCTAACGTTATAAATCCCATAGGTGAGCTTTTCACCAAATAACTTCAATAACAGGTACACTTTGCTTTAAGAAACTTTATATTTGACGGGCAATTACATTGTGACAAGTCACTTAATTTCTCTGTAACTCAGCTTCTTTATCTGTATAATGTGAATTACAGAGTAAAGGACTCTTGGATTCCCAAAAGATTGACCTAGAGTTCCTTGAAATGCTGAACATCCCTGGTACATTTGAAATGAGATTCAATTTACAAAGAACTGCTTTACCCACAGCTTTTCAAGAGCAATTCTGTATTGGCATAGACATAAGTTTATTGGATCAATGAACCATCTAACACATTTTTATTGAACATTTAGTACATGGAAAGCATTGTGTCAGCTACAGAGAACACAAAGGAGGAGATAGGTCCCTGCCCTGGAGGAGCTCATGATTCGGATAGGGAGCTCCCAAGGACACTCGTGGAAAGCTCAATAATGAGCCGAGAAAGGTCATGGAGTAGTGTGATGGTAATTTTACGTGTCAACTTGACTGAGCCAAAGGATGCCCAGATAGCTGGTTCGACATTATTTCTGGGTGTGTTTGTGAGGGTGTTTTGGGAAGAGATTAGTATTTGAACTGGCAGACTGAGGATGGCACTTCTCACTGTGGGTGGGCATCACGCGCCTGCTGAGGGCCTGAACACAATGAAAAGGCAGACGGAGGAAGGTTGGATTCACCCTCCTCGCCCTGACCGCCTGAGCTGGGACATCGCCCTTCTGTCCTCTGTGCTGCTGGTCTCAGGCCTTCAGACTGAGACTGGAATCTACACCATCGGCCCGCGGGCTCTCAGGCTTTCAACCCGAACCCTAGCTCTCCTGGGTCTCTAGCTTGCAGACGGCAGACTGTGGTACTTCTCAGCCTCCATAATCGAGTGAGCCAATACCTATAATTTCTCTCTCTCTCTCTCTTTTTCTGTCTCTCTCTTTCTCAGATACATATATCCTATTGATTCTGTTTCTCTGGAGAGCCCTGACTAGTATAAGCAGCAAATACTGAAAATCTGAAACACTCGAAACCCCTCTGACCACCACTCCTTGCCGCCTTCTTCCTCCTCTCCCGTATTTCACCTCTGTCTTTGGCATCAATTGGCCTGCTACATTCTCACTTCGTCCTTCTTGCCTAGGTCCAGGAGCAGAGTTTGTGTAGGACTTAGCTATTGTGTCTGAACCTATAACCAGCCTTTTCAACAAGATTTCACATGCTCGCAAGAATCCCTCCCTGACAGAACCTCAGTCCAGGCCCACCATGCCAATCCCCACAGCTCTGCACTGCGCCCCATGTCCTTTCCTCCTCCTCTCTTCCTCCTCCTACTGCAGCTAGCAGTTATGCTGACTGCTTCGCCACAAGGCCAGCTAAACCTATTTGGACCCTCATTGCTTTAAAAAAAAGTCTCTTATGGAATCCTTGTCACATTGGCTCTCTCACAACTTCACCAGCACATGTCACCTCTCTGCAGAAGTGGCAGCATCTCCATCTCCACTGAGTACTTTCCCCCGGCCTATACAAACATTAAGAAATCCCCCATGATATCCAGATGACAGTTAAGGTTACTCTGTCCTTAGACACTGTAATAAAATCGCTTCTGTTGTCCTTGCCCACATACCGTGGGAAGTCCAAAGCCCTCTTCAATTTGCTGCTCATCCCTAAGAGACCCGTTCTCACGGTCACATAGCTGGGCACACTTGCTCCCACTCACAGCTGTTGGCTCACGGCTGGGTTCTTCTGCTGGTCCATGCTGACCCAGTAGAACTTAGCCCTTTTATTTGGTAAGACTTGAATTCTTGCTCTCTCCACTCCCTCTTGCCCAAGACGCTCATCCAGGGTGTTTCCGTGCATGGCACACGTCACTGAAGGTTAGGGGAGTGGAGCAGTCACTCACCCTCTCCCTAATGACTCTGCACACCTCTCTGCTTTTCTGTTTTACTTGGGCTCCTCTCCCAGGCTAGTCTCACCCCCAAAATCAATCCCCCGACATTATTTAGCACAGCAGATTAGCTCTCTTCCACCCCATCAGCTCTAAAGCCCATATTTGCATATCCAAAACTCATTCCTGTTTCTGCTAAAACAAAGAGCCACAAACTCTCTTTTAGCACAAAGAAATGGCAGAGGCCCTGAAATGCCAGGCTTCCCTCTAATCCCTTTGCCACCAGTTTCTGAAGGTAGAAGAGAGAAATAGATTTATTTCCCCACTAACAAAAATTACACCACATATTTGGAGGGGGGCTATAATCTGTCGTGCTTTTAGGTTTTTCCCTGTTTCATCTATCTCACCTCTTCCTCAATCCTCATGTACCTTCTAGCCACCGCTCTCTTTTCCTCTCTACCAAACTTCAAATCCAAGTGCCACCACGGCAGGACGTACTGCACCCTCCCAGAACTGTGAGTCCACCGTTCTGTTCCTCCCCAGCGACCAAGCATTTAACTAAGGTGGGGCCTTGACCCACTCCCTTCCTCCTGACACTGGTCTTCATTGCTCTCAGGGGCTCCACACTCCACTCCTGCTCTGTGATCAGTCCTCTCTCTACCAAGAGCTCCTCCTCCTCCCTCCTGCCATGCCTAGATGTTCCCATCACATATCTTTTTTCTACTTACCCCCACTCCATATGCAGGCTACACTTCCATCCTTTTATCAATTGTCTCTAAGAGACCTCTCCCCAAATCTTTACCTCTAGCTCCTCTCTTCCCAGTTCTGATTCATTTCATCACCAGCTACTGAGCATTTCCTCTCCTTCTTTCTCCCTATTGCTTGTCTGGACTAATGTGAAGCTGGTGATCCTTAGTGCTCAATGCCCCAATCCAGCCCATGTAGACATCAGACTGCCACTTCCCAAAGATAGCCCTGTGAAAGGCCAGTCTCAAATGCTCAACGAAAACAGGACTCTGCCTTTGCCCAGTCCTCCAGAAAGCAGAGCCTGAGGCAAGGATTAAATGCTGACATTTTATTTGGGAAGTGTAAGCTAGGGCAGAAGGATGTAGGGAAACAAAGTCCTGAGGCAAGGACAACTGTGAAGTAATAGGTCATCCTGGCTGTTTTGATGGCACTGACTCAAAGACACATCAGCTCACTTGGCAGACATGTCCAGGCACATGTGATTTCTCTGAAAAGTTCTCAGAAGAAAGCACACCTTGGGGCAGTCCATGGAGAGAGAAAGGATGAGAAACCCGCTGGCCCAGCTCCCTCCTATTTCCCATTGATCAAGATTCACCTCCTGAGGGCTAAGTCTCCCCAGGACATGCAGGTTGTATCACTCAGCCCCTTGGTGGCCCCTCAGGAATACTGTGGGTGTGGCATCTTATCCAAGTCCATAAGTAGAGGAGCAACTGAATCAGAAGAGAACCCAGAATGAGGGGCCAGGCAGGGCTGAGACTGTAAGTTAAACAGGCCAGGGAGTGCCGGGCAGGCAGCATCTGAGAAAGAAGAGGAGATTGAGGGACTCCAACAAGGTGTGTGTCCCACTCAGGTTCTGTGGTCAAATACACTTGAAATGACACATAATATATCGCCCTCCAAAAAGTCAAAAAGCATATTAAACGCTTTAAGAAGTCTTATAATAAAGATCTATTTATTTCTCAAACTTAATTAAGCACAGAATCCTTTTTGCTGACAACACCCCAAAACAGATATGTAAAAATATACCTCAGAAAAATTATTCAAATTGATTGACTTTGCTTGTTGTACAAAGTTCAGAAACGTCTCCATCATCAACCACCTCAGACTGGCATTTGGTTCCCTCCTGGGATGGTGAGGGGTGACTCTGACCCAGGGTTCCAGCCTTATTTCCTTCCTGACTGCAGGCATGTCACCTCTACTCCAACCACATGAGACTTCCCACAGCTCCACAGGCCCCCATGCTTTCCTCTGCTCATAATGTTCCCTCCACCAGAAACGCCTGCCACTTTCCATCTCCTGCTGAATAAAGGTGCTGTCGCACACACCGTCCTCTCTGTGCCGCTTCCTCTGACTGCAGGTGGACGTGGTCCTGCCTGGGCCTTCCTCTGCACGCCACATCTCTCACAGGGCACTTAGGTGCCTCAGCTCCCAGTCTAGCACTTGTTTTAGTTCTCTTTTCAAAGTTTAGAGGCTCAAAGGCCAGACACTGATTATATGCTATTCACTTCTGTATCTCAAGGAGACCCCCAAGCAGAAGGTCTTGCACATAATAGTCACTCAGTGAATGATACAGAAATAAGTGCTGTGCACTGGATAGAAACAGGCTCTCAAAGACATAAACATGAGTGTGAATTCCAGTGTGTTAGCTCCTCAAATTTTTCTCGCAATGGATTGCTGACTCTCCTTGTGCTTTAATACTCTTCTAAACAGAATCTGATTTGAAGGTAAATAAAATATTCTTTATAAATCAGTCACCTTTAAGAGTAATTTGGCACCAGAAGAAGAAAGTTTCTAAATGGTAACATAATAAACTGAAAGTCTGTTTACTAAGAAAGCAGTTTACTCCCAGAAAGATGGAGAATGTTATTTTAGAGCAAGAACTGCCAAATTTACATACTCTCAGGCATAACTGATAATCCTCATTAGTCTGAGAGCTGTAAACAAGGTCGTACTGATATATGACCCACATGGCTAAACCAGAGCCTAAATGTAAGAAACAACCAGAGGCTCGGAAAATGTTTACACCAATTTGTCCATAGTCTCTGATTTGAGTTTCTTGATCAAAATGCTTTTACTCTTGCCGCCCCCACCCTCCTACAGGCCTGAGTAACAGAAGGGAGGGCCTTGGGAACACAATCAGCCTCAGGCTTGTGAATTCCTAGATGTACACCCATTACCCATGCAATGCCTTTATTATCTGCCACAATCCTCTCCTACAGGTGTAGCTCTCCTCTATGCACCCAAGAGGTCCTTAATAATAAAGTCACTGCCACCCACAGGCACAGAGCTAATTGGAGATAAGAAACTGGAAAAATGTGCAGGAGGGCTGGGGAAGGCTAAGGGCCTACCCAGAGAGGCTGAAGGGGACACTGTTTCCCTTACTGGCAAAATGAGAACAAGGACTGGGACTGAAGTCCCTGGATTCTCAGACCAGCACTACCACTACTTTCATAAAGACCCATTTTTATGGGAAAAGAAATGCAAACTACAGGGGAAAATATATAAGGTTGTCAACACAAAACAACCAATAACCATTCTATAGATAAGAGAGATAAGGTGACCTTTCCTTGAGCCAGGTTGAGGATTATAACCGGGGAAGGCAGTCTCCACAAAGGAAGAAAGCGTTCCAGAGAAGCATGGTTTTCAGTACAGTTCTATATCATTTTAGAACAAGGACCATCTATTAAACACACCCAGGATACATATTCATCAAAGTTTCAAAGAGGTATTCAGTTGCAGATTAGCAGGTCAACATGACCCAGATGTCCAGGAAAGGGAACTTATCTTCAGGAGTACTCATACATACATACATACATACATACATACACACATACATATGGGGGACATTACTGTTACTGGTTGTAGGAGGGGAAGTATTCATTCTTATCTGCAAAGAGTGCATTCTTTTACTGTGAGATAACGTTTAATGCATTCTTTACTTTAACAGTTAAAGCAGATGTACAATGTATGTTTGATAGACCATAAGTCAGGCTTCTTTAGTTCAAGTCGAATCAGTTTCAAATCAGAATAGCTACCCCATATACTTCAACAGGAAAATTTCTTGTCAAGGTGAATCCAGGCAAGGGGAGAGGGAGGAAAAGAAAGAAGCCTCACTACCTCTCTCATCGTTATAAAGTGAATCAAAAGGATCTGTTTTGTCCCCTCTCTCAGCTCTTTCTTCTTCTCACCATTTCTCTAACAGCTTCAGATTTCCTTTAACCTGAATCAATAAAGACATTGACGCCATGCATCTTTGGTGTATGGAATATTGGGGATTGCCTGAGAATATGGGAAATGAGGAAATTATAGCCTCTGCCCTCAAGAAGCATATAATATGGTTGGGGGACAACATAATCAAACAAAAACTTAAAGCAAACCATTCTCTCATTTGTGAAATAGAGAAAGCTTTCCTTATAGGGCTGCTGCAAGAATGAATTCTCAGTTTATTTCACTTTAATTTAACTTAGACGTGGAAAGCTCTTAACACAGTGTCTGACACAGTGTTCAATTAATAGCAGAAAAATGAAAGAGTTCCATGGGGTTTACATCGGGGGAGGGAAACCTCTGTTGAGGACCTACTTCACGGAAGGTTACACTTCAGATGGGAGCAGCTGCAGTGAGGGAGTCAAGAAGAGCAGGAAAGAGGCCACTCCTGGGGCACGCAAACCTCCCGGAGCCCATGAGTCCAAGGCGGCTGGAGAGGCTTCACAGCCCGGGTCAGTCTGATGGTAGGACCTGCTGGCCTTGGGACCTTGGGCTGGGCACCTGTCTCTCCCTGCCTCCTTTTCCTTGTCTGTAAATGGCGTAAATAAAAGGACCAACCTTGGAGCGTGTTATCACTATCATTGTCATTGGGACGAGACAGTTTGTAGAGAAGTGTGAGGAAAGGAAATGCAGAGGTTGGCTGTCTGGTGCTGCAGGGCGTGGGGGTTCCAGATGGAGGAGCATGGATTTAATTTGCAATGGCTCAGAGGCTGGTGAAACTCTCCAGCATGACCAGGCTCCAGGGGGATTCATGTGTGGCCCTGTCTCTGCGAAGTGGACCGAATAGAGGAGTCATGTCAGGAGATGGCTGCAAAGGCACGAGGAAAAATGAAGAAAGTTCACCCATGGTGGCAGAAGTGCAAACAGACGCACACCAGAAGTCTAGACCTTCCTCAGATGCCCGCCAGCTGCCAGGAAAATTACACTGCTACTTATTCCCCATAGGCAGGAACAGGCAGTCCCAGCAAATAGCAGCTGAATTCTACTCTGCAGACTATGTATGTAATTTACAAGTACACTCCTTCCACCTGAATCAAGGAAGCATCAAAAAAACCCCACAGAAGCTCTAGTTTCCAGGGCAATAAAGAAGCACTATTTTTAGTTTGTGCACAGGGGCTTAACACAAACAAAACACAGCCACGTACAAGACCATGCATAATTGACGCAGGTATAACTAATGTCTCCTATACTGCCTTTTTCTAGCAAGTTAAAGATACTAGTAACTTTACTATAATGCAACCAAAATATTCAAGTAAAGAAGTTATTTGCTGGATAGCTGAGGGCATGGTATCCATGAACTGGATCAGTTCCTTAAAAGACCAACACAGCAAGGCACCAGGGATCTCCAATTGTCCCCACTGCCTTCCGGCTACACACTGGGAGTTCTTTGCTCAGTGCTTTCCACGCTTGCTCACCACTCCTCTGAGGAAGGCACAGGCTTGCTCTAAGCAGGCAATGTGCAGCCCACCTTGCTTCAGAAGCCCCCTAGCTCATGCAGAGTCAGACTGAAGGGTCTGCTGTAATTTCAGATGCCTTCACCTGGGGCAGGCCACTATCAACTCTGTAAACAACAGTGACCCCAAGGGACCTGCTTGGGGGCGATGGCCATAAAAGAGGAGTCTGAATAGCACAGTATTACCATGCTACATTATGTATAATGATCCAGAAGAGATCCAAAGCAAACTGGTTTGACGGAAAATTGTGTCGAGAGCTGGAAAGAATAATGTAGCTTTCTCTAATTACAATTTTAATTCTGTTCTGAAATTTAAAGTCAGATTTGTGATTTCCCTCCTCTTTCCCTTTCTTTTTTCTTTACCTTTGAACACAGTCCAGGTAAACAAACACGTTCCTATGAGTAGCAGGAGCACTGAATCACTGCTGACCTGGGTCACATGGGGAAGAACTGAGCAGAGATGAAAGGCTTCATCTCCTATTTCTCTTGGCTATTCACAGGCCTCACTCTGGAACTTGCACCTTTAATAAAAAATAAATAATAGATTTGCAGCCTCCTGGTTTGTAGCAAGACAAATGCTATTGTGTTTTGGGTTTCAATGATACATGATAGACTGGGAAGCTTGGTTTTAATTCATTCCCGTAACTTTAAAAGAACAAAGAAAACTTGATGGCTTTGAATACGATTAATAAGTTGATCCCCAAAACTTTCTTTAAACAGATGTATTGCCTTTACCAACATGGTCCCTTTGAAGTTTGCGCTTAATGGAATTTTATTGTTTATCTCTAGATTTATTTTTTTTGATCTTGAAAAATCAAAAGCCAGCAAAAACCACTATTTATAGCCAATGTGGATTTTTTTCCTCCAGAAAATGTATAAATGTATTCTTTTAGTTTAAATAAAAATATCAAATGAGATGTTGTTATGGGTTGAATGTTTCTGGCCCCCCCAAATTCCTATGTTAAAGCTCTAAACCCCAATGTGATGGTTGAGATGAGGCCTCTGGGAGGTAATTAGGATTAGATTAAGTCATGACAGCAGGGTCCTCATGAGGGGATTAGTGCCCTTATAAGAACAGTCACCAGAAAGCTTGTGTTCTCCCTCCTGCTTTCTCTCTTTCCCCACCATGTGATGACACAGCAAGAAGGTGACAGTCTACCAGCCAGGAAGACAACTACCACCAGAAACTGAACCAGCAGGCACCTTTCTTGGGGACCTCCAGCCTCCAGAACTGTGAGCAATAGATTTCTGTTGTTTAAAGTGCTCAGTTGGTGGTATTTTGTTACGGCAGCCAGAGCTGACTAAGACAGATGTCGATTCAACCTCAAGGATCTGCCTTCTGAGAAGCAAAGGAGGCATTCCTTGTGCTCCTCATGAGGATAAAGCAGTGATAATTCAAACAACTTGAGGGGGGCCGGAAGGAGCGACTCAGAAAATCACTCCCCTGCACTTTGAGATACCAAGTGGCTCCGATACAACAGCTCACACTCAGACATTTTCTATAATTCAGAGAAAGTGCCTTTCACATCATTAATTTGTGAGCTTATTACTTACTTCTTTTCTTAATCCTAGAACTCTAACTTACTCATTTCAATACTTTCTTCCCAACTTTCTTTCACCTTTTACCAAAACTTGTTCCCTTATTTGGTTTAGTAGTTGGTTTCCTTTATAACTTTAAATGAAATGTTCTCCTTCTGACATTCGTGAAGCCAGGCAGTACCGTGTAACAGCAACCACTTTCTATGCTACTTTGGCTGCATGGAATGTGTGTGTGGAGAGGAGTGGTACGCAGCAGGAACTGAGGTCGCACTTTGCCAGTGGTAGGCACCCTGTACTCAGCAATGACCAGAGTCCAGGGTGTAGGAAGGAGACTGGAAGTCCTTCCCATGTTCACATACTCTTAGTGACAAGAACACTGCCCCACTGCTTACCTTAAACCCAACTTCTGGAGTCAGTCAACAACAGCAGAAGAGGCTGTGGCCCCACAGAACACTTAGTTGTGTGGGGGATCCAGACGAGTGCATAGGCAGACAGTGTACAAGTGTGATGGTGGTGAAACACAGGGTGCAACTGGAATGTGTTCCCCTGCAGAAGGGGCACAGGGAGAATTCACGTTGCCAGGGTCATTGCAGCTGGAGGGCAGGCAGGAGTCTGTGAGAGGGGGAGGCGAGGGGTGCATGTTGTAGCAGAGGCAGCATCCTGTGTGACGACCTAGAAGTGACGGAAGTACAAAGCACCCTGGGGTCTGGTGTGCACAGCCTGAGTCGGGCCCAGGTGGGCCCTGCTCGGCCAGCGCCTCTAGCTCGCAGAGCTGGCGTTTCCACTTTGGTTCTGGAGGTAGGGCGTGTGATGCGGGATCCCTGATGGTTTACTTGGATGACACGGATAGACTTCTCTTCACAGCTGAGGGCTCGGCTATCCTTTCAAAGCAGAGTATACAGTCTTCCGTTTGACCTGATATGTCAACTGCCTCTTCCAGAAAATGTATAAATGTATTCCTTTAGCTTAAAAACACTGTCCCAACTGGTTACCTTACATCCGGGTTCTGGAGTCAGTTAACAGCAGCAGAAGCAGCCACTCCCCTACCAGGTCAAATGGGAGACAGTATAGTCCGCTTTGGAAGGACACGTGAGCCCTCAACTGTGAAGCCAAGTGTATGCATGTCAGCAAAGTGAATCACGAGGAGTCCTGCAACACACGCCCCAAAGGGAAGACACCAACTCTGCAAAGAATGATGCCTACAGCACAGCCCTGCCTTTAGTAAGTATTTGATAAATGCATGCAGAATGGATGAAGCTGTCAAAAGATTAAAAAAACAGTGCTTCGGTTTGGCCTAATCACACATTCACGTCTCTTTTCCTTTCCTTTTCTTTCTTCTCTCTTTTTCTTTTTCTTAATAAGCCCTGGAACAAGAGTGGGAAATGGAAAGAACAGTAGGAGATTTCAAGGGTTCCTTAGAAAACGAAGAGCAGAAATCACAATGTGACCTGGTCACAGCAACCACAAGGCAGCCTGGTTCTCAGAGCCTCCCACTTTTTAGTTTACCTTTGGCCCTGAGGTAACCATCAGCATGATAACAGCTACCCGGGACCCCCCCGCCCCGACCCTGCCCCCCCAGAGGATCCTCTGATTATTGTTCCTCCCATTCAAAGGCTGGCTTTGGAGGAAGCGCTCATTAATCAGGCGCTGGGTGTGCACGTCTTCCCTGCTGTGCACACCGGAAGACTGCTGTTCTCCAGTGGACAGCCGCATCTATTGTCGTCCTGTGACACCGGCTCCCCAGCCCCTCTTCTTCCCTGGGCCCTCAGCAAACAGATCTACCCCATTTCCTGTTGCTGAAGAGTATACTGAACCCCAAGACTGGCCCGACAGGGAAGGGCCCTCTGCTCAGCCCCTTCTGATGTCCGGTTTGCCCATCGTCCCAGCCTCTGTGGGGTTATTTGCATTTTCTGCCCCTCCCAGTCACAGCTGATCATGTCAGTCCCCTGCCCAGCCACAGCGCTGGTTCTGCAGCATCTCCTCCACCAACCCAGCCCTTTCTCCACTCGGAGACCACAGAAATCAAAGATTTTGTCAGATCCCGGCAACATTTAAAATTAATCCATTGCACCCCCACTGCTCTGGGGTAAAGTCCAGACTCCTTCAGAGCAAGCTGGGGGCACCACCCAAGCAGGACCCACCCGGCCCCGGACCCAGGCTGAACACACAAGTTCCGGGGTGCTTTGTACTTTCCCTCACTACAAATGCCTCTGCCACAACACTGCGCCTCTCCCCTCCCACTCTCACGGACTCCTGCCCACCCTTCAGCCGAAACAGGAGTTCTCCCTGTGTTCAGGTGTTCAGGGAGGAGTGTTCCCTCTTCTTGAGGGGAACACATTCCAACTGCGCCTTGTATTTCACCACCATCACACTTGCACGCTGTCCACCTATATGTTTGTCTGAATCCCCCAGAGAACTAAATGTTCTGTGGAGGCAACAAGTAGGTCTAGTTCACAATTAAATCTTCTATTCCTAGTGCCATGCCTATCACAGAGAAGGTGCTCACTAAATAGCAGTTGATGAATGCCTGTCCATCTTCACGGAGGAAAGTTCACCAGAATAAAAAAAAAAAATAGAATAATAATAGAAGCCACCATTTATTGAGCTCATACACTGAGGGGCATCTGCTAGGCCCTTTTTATGTTTGGCTCATTTAATCTGTGCTCCTTCTGGCACATTCCAGCTGTCTCCCCTGTGGTCGTTCAGTGGTCTGTGCACTTCATAGGACATACGGGTAAAAATCACTCTGTCAGACATGATGCCTGTGCTAAGCCCAGGTCTTTTTTAAAGATTTTATTTTTCCTCTTTCTCCCCAAAGCCCCCTGGCACATAGTTGTGCATTTTTAGTTGTGGGCCCTTCTAGTTGTGGCATGTGGGATGCCGCCTCAGGGTGGCCTGACGAGTGGTCCGTGTCTGCGCCCAGGATTCGAACTGGCGAAACCCTGGGCCTCCAAAGCAGACAGTGCGAAGTTAACCACTCGGCAAGCCCAGGTCTTGATACCCGTTGAGAATAGAATCTCCATACTCCTGCCCTGAGGGTCTAGAGGATCTTAACCCCAAATGGGCTCCCTGTCCTCCCCAAGGAGGCATTTTCACCTAGGTCTGTCATTAATTAAAACACCTTACTTTACAAACGTTCACGAAATACCACTAAACAAATTAAAGATCTAGCAAAGCAACTGAAAAAAAGCAAGAACATAAGTTACTTGAAATTAGGAACTACTGACTTATTAGTCTTCCTATCATCCACAGTATTTTCAACACAGTAAGTACCCAGTAGATGGGTATTGAATTGAATAAGAAAATATTAGTCACTTCTTGCTAATCTGAAAGTCAGATCTAAGGGGTCGGGTGCCCTTTCCTTGATGGTTGGGCGTTGGCAGCCAGCCAGTTAATCCTGAGTACTTAGATGTTCAATGAGTAGATTCTGAAGATTTTCCCGATAGGATAGCAAGTAACTTAGGTTGAGAAGGGAATGATAAGATGAGGAAAGGAATGACTGAAGGCTTTTTACGGGCTAGGCAGAGGCTCACCAATTCGCTTACAAAATAGAGACAGCAGATTTAACTCAACATTAATGAAACAGGTCACAACACACTTCCTCATAACTCATCTAGAACTGCTCATCCAAGTTAAAAAATTCGATCCTCTTCTCTGATTACCAAGAACACTGTGTTCAGTGGGCTCCTCACATTTCTCAAAGTTGCTTATCAAAAAAAGGGTTTTAGATAAGATAATAAAAATGTTTAAAAGATATGAACTCAGGAATTCCCTTATAACAAACTCTAAAACAAAAAGTTACTTTGTTAACAAGAAAGCCTACAATAATAACATTAACATCAAAACCAAGATTTTGCAGATTGGTAATACAGAATATCTAAAATAAGCATGTGTCTGTGTGTATATGGGGGGAGGGAGAGAGAAAGAGAGATTCCAGCTACTACATTTAAGTAAATAATCAACTTCAATAATTCAACTCTAAATTAAATTAAATAACATACGATACTTAACTATAATTTTAAAAATTAACATTTCAACAGGAAGATCCTAATTTCATTAAATAATATATTAAAGAAAAATATAAAATGTTTTCTCCCTGGGAAGACGTAAAACAACTATGTGTACTGTAAATAGAAGTATCTCACTACATATTCTGACAGAGAAATTCATACTACAGATGGTAAACACATAAATCACCATAGATTAAAGAGGCATGCATGAAAAGTAAGCAAGCAAACTGTGATTATAATGAATTCTAAGCATTTATGTATTGACAAAAATCACTGAACAAAATAAAGAACATTAATTTGTGTTAAAATAAAGCACTTCGTGGAGCAAAGCTTGAAATGCCTTTAGGGACCCATCAGCGCAGTAAATGGCACCCACTTTCATATGCCTCAGCATGCCATGCTGAGGGATATGGCCAGGCCATTGCCATCTGTGACTGTGACATAAGTTAATCACTGTGTTGTTATAAATAAAACTATCATTAGAAAATAAGAACTATCTCCAGATAAGACAGAATTTGAGAGATTCTCGAAAGAGCAATGAATTAAATGGAAATTCTCCTCATCCAGCGAGGGCAGAGAATAGTTTGGGGAAAGGTAACCAGTAACTAAGTGGTACCAGAAAACACAGGGAGGAAGCAGCCCAAGCCTTGTCCCAAACCAACCGAATGCTGGTGCTACAAAGAGAATGACAAGCCAATGGTTTCTGTCCCCACCACGCAAATGCTGGAGCGTTGTCTGTGATTTAGGATTGTGAGCAAAAGAGTGATAAGGAGAAAATGACGGTCCTAACGCCAAAGTTAGAGAAAGACACTCTGAGCCTCAGGGAGGTGGCAGCAAAGGAAGATAGGTTTATCACACATAAGACACACCAGGTGACACAGTTCCTACAAAAATAGTAAGCCAAGTGTCAACTGTATGTCACAAAGAACTGACACTAACAAGCTTAAGGTCAAATTCTTCCTCCAAAAGTAACGAATTTGTAACGTATGATGATGCAGTGAAAATTTCCTTCAGTAAGGACAAAGCAGAGGCCAATAATTCCTGGGTGCACAGACACCCTGGCCTCTCCAGCAGAGGATCGCCGAGATCTACCAGGCCTGAGAGATCACCCAGTGAAGAGCCTTGCTGCTCATCCTGGGTGCATGTCAGGGTGACCTCACTGCCTACATGGAGGAAGAGTGCCCTGGGCAGCCCTTTGGGACTCTTCATAAGGCTGCATAAGGATGCCACTGAGACACCGCTCATTAAACCACAGTGTCTTCCACATCAAACTTCTCAAGAAAAATATCCTCTGTCCTAGCATCATGAATAGCTGTGCTTCTCTGAGACAAAGACTTTGCTTTATCTGATGAGCCTTGGGAACCAGGCAGCTGGCGAGGATTCCCTGTTCCCGTTGGCTGCCGCCGCAGATTGCCAAAGTCAGGCGCAGCCACAGGGAATGACCTAGGCTCTGCACCTTTCAGCCTCACAGCTGGTTCTAGCTCATGGGCCTACCTTTGTTTGTCCTTGTTTTTCTCAATTCTAACCGATGTATTTGTTTTTGTACTCTCTGTGTCCTTTTCACCAATTTAAATGCATTTTAAAACTAAGCAAGATAGAAATTTTAAATGAGTAAATAAACATGAAAAATACAAACATTAATTTTTCAAAAGATAAAATTAAGGTCCAAAGAACTGCCAATGATAATGCAGTACTAGAAAAAACATATGCCACACTAAATATTTGGTAATAAATTAGAGAAGATAGACTAAAAATAAATGTTTATTTGTATAGTAAAAAAAAAAGATGCCAAGTCAATTTGTCTATTACTCCTTTGGGAAAATATTTTCTCTTTATTAATAACATAAAATGGACATAAGCTCGTGTGTAGGAGCAACTCTTGGAATTTGAATGGTGCTTGAGGGATCTGGTGAACAACATTACAACTCAGATTCTCCAAGATGAGGTCAATTTAGGCAAAAACCATTTCATATCAGGAATCCTGCCAAAGGCCACATCTACATGTCACCAAAGGTAGAGTCATAAATGATAAAGGCTCTGTCTGCCAAGGGTCTGCTCTTTACCATAAGCTGCAGGTTCAAATCATTCGTGAGGTCCTTCGGAATGTGGTAATAAATGACCTGGGGGGACACTCTGAATACTTACCAGAAGGAAGCCCAAAGGATACCAAGGGGGTAGGACAAATTCAATTCAACAAAAGCTCCTTGAATGTTAACCATTTGAGGAATTAAAAGAGGAACCACCTACAGCCCCTGACCAGAGAATCCGAAATCTAGGAGGGAAAAAATGTATGTATACTATAGTAAAAAGAAAAATGGTGATTAGTGCTGTAACAGAAATACAAAGAGTTATGGGAGCAGTGAGAAGGGAAACATCTTCATTTGGCAGAAAGTGAGGAAATTAGGTATGGTATATCAGAGTTGTCTAAAGTAGTTGACGAACAAAGATCAATTTAGTAAATGATCCAATCTATCCATTACCATTATTGACACTGGTTCCAACAAAAAATCTCTCCATGATCACTCTTTGAGAACCATGGAGAATGGCAAATAGTAAGTGGGCAGCCTTTTTGACCTCCACCTGGATTAGGAACCAAGGAGGAATAAGAGGAAAACCTCAAGGGTTTATCATCTCTTACTAATACCTGCAGAATGATAACATGAGGAATGAGAAGGTGAGCAGATGACTCAGACGTTGAGCACATTTGAATCAGAGTACATTAAAGACAACCACAGCTTTATTGTTATCTGTGACACTTGCTACCACATAACATGATATATTTTCTATACTTTTGTTTGTTTGTTTACTGTAGTAGTTTAGTTCCACCAGGGCAAGGATTTTTGTCCATTTTGTCTACTTTGTCTAAATGCCAAAACATATAGGGCACACCCAATAAATATTTATTTAACGAAAAAATGAAGGATGAGTCTTAAAAAAAAGTTCAAACCAATTAACCCAGTGCTTCCATTTGTAGGAATAATGCTATAGCGATAGCTAGCATTTACTAAGCATCTATTATGTGCCAGACACTCTTCTACTCCTGTTACAGGGTTAAGTCATTTAATTCTCACAACAACCCATGAAGAAAGTGAGGCACAAAGGGTAAAGATCTTGCTTGAGGTTACACAGTTAGTAAATGGCAGAGCACTATTATTACACATTTCAGAGGTAAGCTGAAATGTGACCAAATAGGCATATGCAAAGATGTTCATTCCACTGCTTTTTAAAAACCCTAAATATCTAACAACAGGGGGAAGCTTTCATAAATTATACTACATCCATAAAGGGAATATCATATACCCAACAAAACATGTACACTTACAAAGCATTTTAACCTCATGAGATACAATGTTAAGCCTAAAAACAGAACACAGAATAGAATATATACTGAGATCTCAACCACATGTAGAAAAACAAATTAGGGGAAAATGCACCAATTCTTTGTTTCAACCACAGGGGCAGAGGCTTGAGTTAATCATACTCTTCAATCCATGACATTTTATTAATGGTTGGTGCAAGGCCCCACTTTTGTTTATATATTTATGGATTGATTTATGTATAGATTCCCTCTTAAACCCATTCCCCATACTCATCCCACAATCCCTGCCAAAACAATTCTAATGGGTTTTGTGACTATCTTTTTATGTGACTGTGCTCTTACAAATGCATATTGTTCTGTGTGCATACACTTCTAATTCAAGTGAATGATGGTATTATGCTATTAATCACATTCTGCTACTTCCTTTTTCTCGCATTACGATGCTTATAACATCTAACCATGTTCTCTGTGTACAGGAGCTGCAGTTGCTTCTAATCACTCCATGAGTGTAGCCACCACATCCTACCCAACTGCTCTCCTAGAACACCCAAACTTCCTGCCTCTAGAAATAAATGTTGCCACGAACACCTTGTCCATAGCCCATATTCATTTATTGACAAGGTCCTTGGGATATATACCCAGGAGAATAAATGTTGGACCATAGAGTTCGTGTTCCTAATTTGATAAAGAACTTCCAGGCTGTTCTCCATTATAGCTGCAGAAGTCTACACTCCCACCATTAGTGCATGAGAATCCCTATACTCATACATTCCCACCGGAATTTGCATTTTTCAGCTTTCTAATTATTACTAGTTTAATAGTGATTATCACATCACTGCTTCAATTCTCATTTCTCTGATTACTAATGAGTTTGATGATTTCTTTATTTGCTGGTTAGCCTTTTGAGTTTACTCTTTTGTGAAATGTATGCTCATATCTCTTTCTCATTTTTCTATTGGGATTGCTCTCCCCTTCATATGGTTTTGCAAGTTTCTTGCGGTTCTAGACACTGATTTGCTATTAATCTCTTATAAATGTTAGACATTACATACATCATCTCCCATTCCGTCAACTGTCCATCTGTCTACAGATGACTTCATTGCACAGAAATCCATAATTTGATCACATTATTTAATTTTTCCCTATTGATTATGCTGTTGTGGAAGTTTATGAGGTTCTTCAAAAACATACAACTAAAATTGTGAAAGAGATTGAATTGAATTACAGATTAATCTGGGAAGAAATGATGCTTTCTTAATACTATATCCAAGAGAATAAAAAATCTCTCTATTCACTCATATAATCTTTTATAAGAGTTTTAAATTTTTCTCTAAAGAGTGTGCATTCCTGATTAATTCATAGGTACTATATAGTTTCTGTTGCTATTATGAGTGGTATCTTATGTTTTATTACATTTTTAATTGGACATTACTAGTATAGAGAAATTATATTGATTTTTGCAGATTGATCATATATACAGCAATGTCACCACACTTATTAGTTCTAACAAATAGTTTATTACATTCCATTGGTTAAGATAACCATATTGTCCATAAAGAATGACAATTTTATCCACTCCTTCCAATACTTATGCCTCATTTCTTTTTCTTCCTGGATAGCGTTTGTCAGGACATCAATGCTACGTTAGGCCGCAACAGAGAGAGTGAGCATGTGTGGTGGAAACTTTTGATCGGATCTCTCAAATTCCGTCCACTCTCCCTCTACCTGGATAGGTTTGAAATCTAAAACTACATTTCTCAGACTCCTTTGTAGCTAAGGTTCTGGATGCCGCTTGGGATCTGTCAACTCTGTTTACTCTCAGAAGATTTGGAAGACGGAGGTAGAGTAGAGGCCGTTTTCCTGCTCCAGGGGATGGTGGGAAGCAAGGTGGGAAAGGAGTTTGTGGGGCCAGAGTGTGGTGTCTAGTTACCAGCCTGTAGGGGTAAAAAGCAATGGCAATCAAAGTGGCAGCCGGAGCAACAGCAACTTCCTGCCCCCTGCATTGTACCTCCAGTGGTGTGATCTTGAAATGTGCCCCAAGCCTCCTCCTCAAAGCCCTTCCAACAACTTTTGAAGTATCTGATTCACTTAACTACATCTCTTTCCTCTTGAAAACCTGGAATGATTTGTTGTGTCCTGCGCTAAACTGTGAGGGACAGCAGTGCCCTTGTCTTGTTCCCGGTATTAGAGGGAATATATCTAAAATGTCTCCATTAAGCGTAATCTTTGATATAGTTTTTGGTATGTACTCTTCCATTTCTAATTTGTTACGTATGTGTGTTTTAAAATCATAAATAGGTGTTGAACTTTATCAAATGCTTTTGCTACACTGTTTGAGAGAATCATACTTTTTTCCTTCATTCTTTTACTGTGCAGTATTACCTTCATAGATTTTCTGATAATGGTTTCAGTAGTTTTATAAAATGAGCTGGGCATCTTTCTCTCTACCTTCTATTTTCTGGAACAACTTGTAAAAGATAAGAAGTGATTGTTTCTTAAAAGTTTATCAGAAATCATCTATAAGATTTTCCCTGGAGATTTTTGGGAAAAAAGGTCTTTGACTACTATTTCCATGTATTGGTCTAATCATATATTGGTCTAATCATAGACTCTGTTTCTTCTCGTGACAATTCCAACATTTTATTTTTTTTCTGAAAATTTATTCATTTTATTGAGTTTTCTCCCCCAAATTTACTAGTATATATTTGTCCCAATACTCTTTCATCATTTGAAAACATCCTTGGTCTCTAGCTATTTCCTCATTTTCTGTTCACATTTTACTTTTTCTTTTCTTCCTCTTCAGTCTGCCAAAGGTCTATTTTATTTACCTTTCAAAGAACCAGCTTTTGATTTTCTTAACTTTCTCTATCATTTACTGTTATTATTTTTCTGTATTTTATTGCTTTCAGTACTTATCTTCATTATCCCCTTCCTTCTTGTTTCCTTGGATTTTGTTTTGTTGTTCTTTTTTACCCACTTTTGAGTTGAATGCTCAGCTCACTTATTCTCTGACCTTTCTCGTTTACTGATAAACGCATTGAAGACGATGAAATCCCTTTAAGCACTGCTTGAACCATATCCCACAATTCTGACATTTAATGTTCTCATTATCTTTCTGTTCTACATAGATTATAATTTTATTTTTTACTTCCTTTTTAACTTGAGTTATTTAGAAATACGTTATTTAATTTGTAACCACAAGAGATTTTTTATGGGGGGGAGCTACCATTTTGTTAGTAATTTCTCATTACATTGCACTATACTGAAGGAACCTTCAGTGTATATATATATGTATATATATATATACACTGAAGGTATTATATTATATATAATTTGTATCATTTTCATTCTTGGGAAATTATCGAGACTTCCTTTATGGCATAATTCATGGTTTATTTTTATAATCATTCCATATGAACCCCCCAAATCACACTCTCTGTCGAGTATACAGTTTTAGGCATATTTCTAATAGTGCAAGATTATTAATTGTGTTGTTCGGGTCTTCTCCACATGTGCTTATTTTTTGACTATAGGATTTATGTTTCTCAGAGCAGTGTGTTAAAAATCTCCAAATACAATTGTCGATTTTCTCTCTCTCCCTCTGTGCAGTTCTGTCAATTGTCGTTTGGTATATTTTCAGGCTGTTGTTAGATACCTCTGTTTTGATTGACTACAGCTTCTTGTTCCAGTCCTCCTCTTCTCAGTATATAACATCTCTCCTTCCCCTGTATCATATATTTACTTTAAGTTACCACTACTTTCTCTTGGTTCATTTTTGTGTAGTATATCTCTTTTCTATCCTTTTATTTTCAAACCTTTCTCTGCCTTTTTTTTAAAGTCTGTTTCTTGTAGATAGCTCATTTTTGTATCTTGTTTTTCCATCTGGTCTGAGAATTTCTCTTTATAATGGATAACCCTGTAACAGATATTGTAATTACTATCATTAGATTCTGGCCACTTTTTTCATATCTTCCCTTTAATGCACTTTCTTTTTGTTTTCTTCCCCCAGCCCACTCCCCTTTCCTATTTTTGATTAGATAGATCAAGTTTTCTTCTGCTGGCTTAAAAACCTGCACCTTCTGTTTTTTGTAGGTATATTGGCTGCCTTTAAGACCCATTCTTATGTTTATTTACCCTTGGTCAAATCCCTTTGGTTTCCCCTCCACCCACTAAGGCAGATAATGTTAAGAACTTTAATCCTGGGTTATTTTGCCTGTGATTTCTCTTTTCTTTGGTCCTTGACTTTTTTTAAGGGCACTGATAAAATTAATTCCTATATCAGGACCCACAAAATGGAGGCCGTCCAGTGGCCTGGCCCACGTCACCGGTCAAAACCTAAGTCAAATTGCACTTACAGAAACCCCTGTCAAGGAAACCTAACATACTCCAATCTCAATCCTCCAACTCAGCTTCAGCAAGCTCACCTGAGCCTAGACAATAGGCCCTGCTGGCCTTACAGGAAATCCTGACCTCCTAGCCTCCCAGCCAGTCCCGCCTGCTTCCTCGTTGCTGTTTCTAATGTTCTATAAAACTCCCTCTTGCCCCAAATCCCTTAGGAACAGTGTTCCTGCTTGTGAGGCACTGCAGTCCCCTAATCCGTGGATTGTTTTCCCTTAAATACAGGACATCAAACTCATTACTAAATTGTGGGGTTTTCTGGTCATTAGACAGCATCAATAAACTCTCCTGGGGGATCCAATCCTGCCCTTATCTCTTGGGAGTGACTCAGTGTTTGCTACCCTGCATATTTAAATACTTCCACGCAACATATTTCAGTGTGGGTCTTCATACAGAAAGCTTTATAAAACTTGTACAGCAAAAGACACTTATTATGCCCTCACGTTTGCACGACGATTTGGCTGGAAATAAAATTCAAGGCAGAGGGAAGGGTAAAAGCAGAACTTAATGTCAATATTCTTAGTACCACTGAATGTACACTGAAAAATGGTTAAAATCATAAATGTTGCCATGTATATTCTGCCACAATTAAAAAGAATAGCTAAAAAAAAATGCCTTCCTCCAGATTCTCATGACACCCCTGGCTGCCTCCCCAACAAGGTACAGCCATTGACTTCCCACCTATGCAAAAGCTTAAGCAGCCTTCAGTTTCCACAAGGGGTTCCTCGTGTTTTTGTTGTTAGTTCTTAGCACCCATATTTCCCTCCAGCTTTTATAGTTTCTCAAAAGTTACTGTAGGGGTAGGAAGTCAGTAGTCTATGAGAGTTTACCATCTTGGCTGGGACTAAAAGCCTGTATACCACCTTTTGCATTTAAAACCTACAGAAGAACATGCCAAAGTATTTTCTATGATGAGCATGTTTTACTGGAATAAACATAAAATGTTATTTTAAAGGTAGGGGTCAAAGCTGATAATGGCAAGTTATTTTTGGAAGCTGTACAATAGAGTCTGAATCCTTAGAGACAGGATCTGCCTTGCACTTGCAATCATTTTTCACTAGGGCACTATGCAATTTCCCAAACATCCAAATTACATTCCCCAGGTGAACGCTGGCTCCGAGGCAGCACGCTATAGAAATACGGCACTGCATTCTGTCCTACATCAACTACGTAAACATGGCTGTGGGTTGCTGAAAAACAGAGACCTAAAATATTTATTATGATTGCATATTTTCTCTGTATTTTTCCTCACTGGCATTTTTGTTAAATTAATCTTTCTCAACCCATTTTAACAAGAAAATGAAAGCAAATGTGAATTTAAACAGAAAACTTTGAAAAGAAAGTGAAATATTCATAACTTACAGGTTCCTTACAAAGACATGTTCCAAATGCAAGGCCAGCCCTATAATGAATCTTGTTTAAATCCATATTCAGAAAAACTCATTTAGCTTGCTCGTTAGAAACACTGCATTCTGGAAGGAAACATGCTCTTTGTAGCCTGGCCTCTAATAGTATCTCCCGCAGCTTCAGAATGTAAAAATGTGAAGGCCACGTGTAAGCTGTATCAGAAGAAACTAAGTCATCAAATTCAAATTTAGGGGCCCAGTCTTGATTCATAAATGATTTATTGAGCAGTAACTATGTGCCAGGCATTATGCCTGCCTACTAACTACCATTTAGGAAGACAAACACATACACACCCTGATTAGCAAGTCTCTTTACGAGTATCTGTCTGGAGGAAACACAGTGGTCATGAGAACGTTCATGCTCCCAGGGACTTGCAAGTTCCACAACCACGCTCACCATTCCTAATATGTAGAAACGTACCTGGGATATCTATCTGGGAATAAATAAGTGACCCGAAAGGAGACAGTGTCTTTCTTTTCTCCGCTAGAAGTTCTGTCCCTGATGTCAGAAGAAAGCAGCAGACACAGACAATTAGGAGGGTGGCTCAGAAGTATTTCTGACACAAAGTTGGCCTAAAATCCTAAAGACAAGAAGTAGGCTTTAGACTCTGAGGGTGAGAGTTATAGATCTGACCCCAAGAAAAAAGTGAGGAGAGTTAAAAGAGAGAAACTCTGGAGACAGAACAGGATTAAACGAAGATTTCCCAGCATGCCTGTTATGTAACGGGTACTGTCCTATCCTACCCTCCTCAATCTTACAGTCTAGGGATGTATTCTAGGGGTGAAGGAGGGCAGAGGGAGGAAGAGATAATAAATACTCTCAACCCATAAAAGCTATAGAATGTTACATATAATAAGTGTCAAGAAAAGAAATAAAATGGGAAAGGGGGATGTGTTTTGTGGTAGAGGTGAAATTTTAGACGGGATGAATGGGGAAGACCTCACTGCAAATGTAACTTTTGAGTAAAGACCTAAATGAAGTCTAGCCATCTGGAGCTAGCCATCTGGATCTCGGGGGGAGGAGCAGTCTGGCAAAGAGAACAGCAAACGCAAAGCCCTAAAGAAGCAGCGACGCAGTTATGCTGGAGGTCCAGCAGGGAGGCCAGAGTGGCTGGAACAGAAGGCAAGAAGGAGAGGGCAGTAGAGGTGAAGTTACAGAGAGGGATGTGCAGGGCCGTGCAGGGCCCAGTGAGGACTCGGGCCCTCACTCTAGTTAGATGGGCAGCCACTGGAGAGTGCTGTGCAGAGTACCACCATGACCTGACCTGTGTCTTTATAGGATCACAATGCTGCTGGGTGAAAACTGGGCCGGGGGGCAAGGGCAGACGCAGAGAGACCAGTTACAAGGCTACTACTTAAACCCAGGTGAGAAATGTTAAAAGATAAACTGAGGCATATTAAAAATTTTAAGAGTTTATTTGAGCAAAACTTGATTCGAACTGGGCAGCGCCAAAGTGAAAGCAGTTAGGAGTGCCTCGCCCAACAGAAGCCGGCGGAAAGATTTATACAGAGAAAGTGCAAAGCAAAGAAGAAAATCATTGATTGGCTACAGCTTAAAGTCTAGCTGGCTATTTGTGATTGGGTGTCCTGAGTGTTTTGTTTTCGAAAACTTAAGGCATTTACAGGATTCGATCTTGGGTTGTTTGCATTGGCTGCCATGGTGTTTGAGCCACCTCAGTCTAATGGCCACCTTGTTTAATTAACTTAACAGAGATGATGGTGTCATTCTGGTAGCAGTAGTAGGGGTGGTTAAAAGAAATCAAATTCAGGATATATTCTCAAGGTAGAGCCAACAGCATTTCCTAATAGATTGTATGTAAACTGTGAGAGAAAGAAACAGGTCAAGGAACACGCAACAACTTTTTTGCCCAATCAACTAAAAAGACAGAGCTGCCATTAACTAAGACAATGAATTCAGGGGTAAAGTAAGGATGGAAGATATAAATCTGGATGTCATCCGCTATAGATAGTAAATAAATAGAACATAATTTATTGAACATCGTATTTCTCAAAAGCAATACAAGTACCCTAGAGATATGTTTGTTAGGGGTGTTCAGGATATGCACAGTGCATTTTCCATAAGTATGATATTATTTTGTGATAAATAACATTTAAAATAATTTTTGTGATAAAACAAACATTTCTAATATGAAACAGAATTCAGAATTTGTATGAGTTTTTGAGATAAAACACAAGACTTCAAAGAAATGTGATTGTGACAGGTTGCTTTGAGCTACATTCTGGTCTCCTGGGGCTGTGCATTTCTCTCTTCTGTCAATACAAGTTTTTCTGTGTTCCTCCAAGTTCTGAGGAGCTCAGTACTTTTCAAGTTGATTCATCATCAATCATTTTGAAACATTTATTGAGTGTCAAGCTCTATACTGGAAGCTAGGGACACAGCAGTGAACACAACAGAGTCCCTGCCTTTGTGAAGTCTACAATCTATGTTGACGATATGAAGTTCATCTGTGTGTGTTTTTGTTTAGGTGGGTTTTTAAAGGAAAAAACACAGTGTCATCTCTACACTTTGCAGGGTTACTTTGAGGTTCAAATATTTATGATGGCAAAGATAGTTCAGAAATTGTAAACAGATATGCAGAAGAATTTAATGGACACTGCTTTTACAACAGGGCTTCAGACAGATAAAGTAAAAGCAATTGGGAGTCATAGGGATGAATAAGAGTTGTTAAAAAGGGGACAACAGGCCCAAAATGGAGTCACTTGTGCTAAACTCCACCAAAACTTAATCCCTAACCTAACTGCAGTTTCAACCCCCCGAGGAATGTGATCTTTAACCAGCCAACCTGGAATTTCCTGGTCAGCACTAGGAGGTGATCCACAGATAGACCCCTCTGTTCCCCTTAGGAGGGGGACCTTGCTTGAAAAAATGAATTTTTTGCTAATAATTTCCTTTTTTTCTCTTCCACTCTGCCTTTAAAACCTTTTCTTTTCTGCAGCTCAACGGAACTCCTTTCTACTTGTTAGATGAGATGCTGCCCAATTCATGAATCATTCAATAAAGCCAATTAGATCTCCAAATTCACTCAGATGAATTTTTCTTATTTAACAGAGTACAAATGAATGATTATATCTGAGAATGCAGATTACTACATCTGGGCACTCAGTTGGGCTCCTAAGTGTCCTAGCACTAAAGAAAAACTTAAAGAAAGCATTTTTCTGTTTTCTGGCAAAAGAAACACAAAAAATATTTTTCCTGGAAATGGACCCAAGGAGGGTCCACATGGGTCTTCATGTCAGCCATGCCGGATTAACAGAGTGGACGATACTGTCCACTACCCTTTTACAAAGGAGCCAAATGCATTGTTCAAATCAATGTTTCCTATGCTAATGAGCTATAAAGGCAGACTCCATAATTGTAAATTACTCGATTATCAAATCCTTGCAAGAGTCATTATTCTGTACTATTTGGGATTCTATTTCCAAGTGCACATCTGACTTGTAACAATAATAAAAAAAAAGTTGTTTATATATCACAGTTAGGTTCAGCACCTGAGTTATAGACTAAAAACTTCAAAGAAAATACCTTCGGTTGGAGAGGGCATGCTTTCTTTCTCTTTTCATTCTTAAACTTTCAAACAAATACATCCTGTATGTCACAGGAAAATTTAAAACATTCAGCCATTACTTCTAATGCCAATTAGTCACAAGCCTGCTTTCAAACAAACACACTTAAATATGTGACCTCAAGTACAGTAGGAAAAAGCGATTATATGAATTTATAATGGCATACACATTTGCCTAATAGAATCATATTAAAAGTATACAAATATTTTTCCTCGTTTAAATGCTACTTTTAAAACATCTTCGATAGTCTCTAATATACACTCATTTGTCAATGACAGAGAGGAAAATTCTACTGAACTCAAAAGCCATAACAATTAAGTAAACTTTAAAAATTATTTTTATATTCAGGATTTAACTATCATTTACATATCTCATCCTGATAACCACAGACAGACCACAGCAGGTCCTGGCTCCCAGTGGTCACTCTAACGGCCGTGTCTGGATGACCCCTCGAATGCCCTCCCCTCTCTCACCCCATTCCTACAGCAACAATCTCTGCCTCCCTGTCCACACTGCTTGTGCTGCGCCAATCACTTCCCTTTGCCCAATGACTGGAAAAGGGTTAGGCATGAGACCCAAGCCAAGCTAATTTCAATCTGCCCTGGAATTTTTTCAAACAAATCCTCAAAGAAAAAGGTTCCCTTTTCTTCTAACTGAAGGACTGTTAGGATAAGACCCTGGAAACTACCAACGATCCCACTGCAGGCAGTATGGAGAACGCGCATCTGCAGTAGAACCCAAAATTCAGGAAGAAGAAAAGATAAGAAATGGGAAAGAGAGTGTATCCCAGGTTCCAGTCTCAGAGGCCCCCAGAGCTCTCTTGTCCCCTCCACAAAGCCTGTGATCCTATGACTCACTCCAAGATCCTTCCAAGAAATCCTTTGTGCTCCAGCAATTTCTTTGAACCACATGAAATTGCCATTTCTGTAAATCAAAAACGGTCTAATTTGGCAACCATTTTGGCAATTTCAATTGCTGCTACCTAATAGGCCATGTCAGGTTTATGCTACTTGGAACCTAAAGAGTCTTTGATGATTACAACTGCCAATACCTAATGGAACTTTCAAACTATGTGATAGAAACAGGAAAAAAAAGCCCACAACTATAGTATCTAATATTGGTCATTGCTGGTAAAGATAAAGCAAAGATATATATGCACACACATATATACTTATATACACACACACACGCTTTTAAATTTACACATAGTATGATTCACACGTGTCTACATAAAACTACTAGTAACGCAATGTCTCAGAATAATGTGGCAACAGAGATGTGTCATGGAGAACAAAGGCTTTAGAATCACATTGTCAGGGCCCAATTCCCAAAGCAACAAGTTGTTAGCTTTTTTTTTTAAGTGAAAATCTTAAGATAATTGTAGATTCACATGCAGTTGTAAGAAATAAAGGAGATTCAGAATACCCTTTATTCAGTTTTACAGAATAGCAACATTTTGCAAAACTACAGAGTAGGGTATTGGGAGCAGGATTTATCATGGGTATAATCCACTGCTCTGACTCAGATTTCTCCAGTCTGAGTGGTGTTCATTTGTTGTGCGTGTATGTGAATTTACTCTACACAATTTCAGCACATGTGTAGGTTTCTGTGTCCATCACCACAGCCAATATACTGAACCTTTCTATCACCACAAGGATCCCTAGTACTGCCCTTTTGTAACCACAGCCACTACCCTCCATCAATTTCCTTAATAGTTACAAAACTCTTCAGATTATCTATTCCATCTTGACTGAGCTTTGGTAGCTTGTGCTCTTTGATAATTGGTCCATTTCTTCTCAGTAGGCAAATATATAAGCATAAAGTTGTTCCTTCTTGCTCTTTTTAATGGCTTCAGGAACTGTAATGTTTTCCCTTTTTCATTCCTGATATTAGTAATTTGTGTCTTTTTTTTTTCTTTCTCAGTCTTGCTAGAGGTTTATCAATTTTATTGATTTTTTTTGCAAAGAATCAGCTTTCTGCTTTGATGATTTTCTCTACTGTTTTCCTATTTTCAATTTCATTGACTTCTGCTCTTTATTATTTCCTTCCTTCTGCTTGCTTAGTGGTTATCTTTTTTCCCCCTTTCCTTTTCCTAATTTCTTGAGGTGGGATCTTAGATTATTGATCTGATACTTTCTCTCATTTCTAATGTAAAATTTAGTGCCATAAATTTCCCTCTCAGAACTGCGTTAGCTGCATCCCACATATTCTGATATGTTGTGTTTTCATTTCTATTCAGTTTTACGTTTTTATTTCTTTTAATCTCTCTTTGACTCAAGTATTATTTAGAATTGTGCTGTCTCATTTTCACCTGTCTGTAGGTTCTCCTGTTATCTTCCTGCTCTTGAGTCCTCATTTTACTCCACCGTGGCCAGAGAACACATTCTGCATGAGTTCAACCATTTTAAACGTGCTGAGGTGTTCTCAAAGGCCCAAGATGAGCTCCATCTTAGCAGAAGTTCCATGAACTCTTGAGAAGACTGTATTGTGTCATGGTTGGGTGGCATGTTCTAGAAATGCCAATTAGGTCCTATTGGCTGACTGTGTTGTCCAGCCCATCTGTATCCTCGCTGGTTTTCTCTCTAGACTATCACCCTGTCTAGGTTCAGTATGCAGGTCCTGGTCTACTTTTGTGGACTGAGGTTCTAATGATGGTCTAATTTTCAGAGCCTTGGCAGTGTTTTTTTGATCTGCTATATTTATCTTGTGCCAGTGGGGCTCCCACTGGTCCTACCAGTGCTGCCTGAGAGGGTGGAAGGAGTTTCTCCAGGTCTGCTTGCTGGTATCTCTCAATAGAAGGGGGGGAATGCTCAAGTCCACAGGTTGGAGGCTTCTCTGACCTGGTGCTTACTGTGACAGGATCCCCCTTACCTCTGTCTCCTGGACAACTCATGTCTCCTGGCAGGGGAGGGGAGTCTGAGGTCAGTGGGGACAAAGGGACTACCCGGCTGTGCCATTTGTTGTGGCAAGATCCCTGTAGCAGGAGCTGCCAGATGCCCAGGTGAGAAAGGGTGTCTCAGGCCCAACAAAGAGGGAAAAGGTGGGCCTGGTTAATGATTGTCGGAGGGGCTCCTAACAATCCCCCTTGCTGGTGGTGCCAGACTTGCTCCTGCTTGATCCAGGGAAGGAAGGGGCCTACATGAGCTGCCTTCTGTTGCTAGTTTAGGGGTCAGGAAATGCCAGATCTGGCTGGCCTTTCTCTTGCCTGCGAAAACGTGACATGCCCTGCCATTATACGGTTCCTCCAGTCTGGAGGTCCCAAAAACAGTTCACCTGCTCCTTACGACCCTTCAGAGTTCTCCTTTTTTGCCTCCTGTATTATTTCTAGGGTTTATAGTTGTACCTCGGAGGGAGAAACAGGTTTATGTCATCTTGTCCAGCTTCAAGTTTCTAATTTTTTGACATTGAGTAAAATCTAAGTATCAGATGCATCACTGGAAAATAACTGTCTCACAGATTGAGGTGAACACTAGCAAAGCTCTTAGCTTACTGCCTTCTACGAAATAAGCACTCAGACAATGTCAGCTATTGGTATAAAACATAAAGCAATAATTACATTTTGTGAAAAAAAATATGAATAGAAAAGGCTAGAAGGAAATCCATTAAATAATTATACTTTTAGATACTAGGATAATGGGTACTTTTTAATTTTCTTCTATGTTTCTCCTGTATTTTCCAAATGTTCTACAGTTAATAGGTTTTAGTTTGATGACAAAAAAATATTTTAAAAATAAGTATAAACTAAAAATATACCTTATCACTTCTGAAGATATTTACTTAAATAGCTTCTGCACAATCTTTAGAGAAAGTGAGAAAGATGATGAATGCAACAATAAGATCCAAACTTATCTTCCATTTCTGGGTTTATGAGACATCAGAATAAAATGATCGAGCAAGAACATTTAACCGCTGCTGCTTTGTTCTGAGAATATAATGATTATTTCAAAGTCTTTCATTTCCCTTAACCCCTAGAATGACCTAATTAGCAAATTGGATGACAACTAAGACAAATAGCTTAACATGATTCACAGCCATGAATAAGGTAAGAACCTCCTCTGTCCAGCTCAGAAACAGTGCTCGGAATCAACCCAACAGAAAGGAGCTCTCAGAAATGTGACCCAGCAAAATGAAAATAATTACTTCCAAAGAAAAAAATAGGTATCACATACTAACATCTTAGCAAACCCTGCCTTCCTTTCAGCCTATGTCAGCCTACATGTGACAGAGGAAGACATAGGTTAAACTCTAGCAGCCTCTGGAAAATGGAGTGGTTCACGAGCATTCATTCAACAAACATCTACTGAGGGCCTGGGACCTTGATTTCAAGTAACCAGAGAGTCCGAAAGGATAAGCTCTTACATTTAGGAGTTGTATCAAACTGAAACCTGAATGAAATCCATACTTAATTTTCTCAATTAAAAAGTTTTTTAAAGCTTGACAACATGAGTCACAATTTCTAGGCCTAAATAATTCCCTAAAGAAAAACTTACTTTAAAAAACTTTTAAGTTTTCTGTTATATAAAACTACTAAATTTGAGGGGAAAGTAAGGTCAACTAAATTGATGTTTCTGGTTTTATTTCTGGATAGTCTTAAGTCCAGAAAAAAAAGACTGAAGAGGCATGCCAGCAAGCTCAAAGTTAATTGATTCAAAAATTATTAACATAATGGTGTATAAATATATACATAATTAGCCCATTTTAAGGCAGGAAAACATCACTGAAGTTGTGTCCACCTTTAGGCTTCCTTGACCTATAAAGTGAGGAAGAGACACTGCAGCTGATTCCCCATTTGGATCCGAAAACTTGTGCAAGGATAATCTTGGCAGATTGTATTACATATGAACATTAAAAATTCATTTTATTTCAAATACCATAAAACAGTACACAGATGCTCATTTTAAATAATTCACATACTCATCAGGTACTGATATATTAAAGTAATATGACCTATATTAATAAATATTGCATTATAACACAGATGTGCTTTTTTTTTGGCCAAGCTGTAACTCCTGAAAACATCTACTCCTGGCAAATAACTGCTACAATAAATAAAATACAAAAGAACAAAAAGGAAAAAGATTTTCAAACAAAAAAGAAAATTCACTTCACATGATTTAAAAGTAGGTGAGGTACTTAAATGGGTTGTTCTTTTTCCTACCCTGCTAGAAAAATTATGAAAAGCTAGTCGAGTTCACCTAACACTTATACAACTTATTTTAACCTTTATTTCTTTTAAAAATCATGAATGATAAATGAAGGTTTAAAATAAGCTAATATGTTCATTTCAACTAGGCTCCAGAGCAGTGTTGCAAGAAAAATAAGTAGCTTATCGTTAATAGAATAAAATATTTTCCAGGAGCTATCAAAACATGAAAATAGAAGGAAATATGATGCCAATTCTCACAAGAATCTTTCTTTCTTAAACCATCACTTGTCATAGTAATAATCTCAACACCACATTAAGCATTTCAAATTTTACTTTACATTTTAATGACTACAACGAAGTTTCTGAACACATCTGTCAAATGGATATAATCAGGACAAGAGACTTCCTGACTTGTCCTACATGTTCTAAAAGTTCACTTTTAGTAGCCATCCATCACGTATTAAGGATGGAGAAAAACCAAACTAATATATGATAGGTAGGCAAAGAAATAGTCCAATTAACATTATTCCAATGAAATCAGAGAAGGAATAACAGTAAGTGTCCAGCAATAACTAAGGAGAGGCTTTGAAGGGAGAGGGCCCATGGGATACATGCTCTCACCAAGGGCTCGTCAGGACCACTCTGACCGAATCCCTGGTAACGTGTGCAACACCTGTAATTTTCACTTTGTCATAACACATTGATTTTGAGTATATTAATTCTTCTGAAGACTACATTAGGAAAGGGAAGAAAATGCAAGTAAGTTAAATATAAAGGTGAAAAAACTTCCAGGCACTGAATATTCTGGGTTTATTTAAACATCACAAGATACCTAAAATTTGCACCCTCTTGAGTAAATCATTTGTAATCTGTGTTATCTCAATATATATCACGTATATTGTGATATACATGTATGTTGAGATATACATATATACATAAATATATTGAGATATATGTATGCATGTATACGTATATATATTTATATGTAAAGCTAAAACTTCACATTGACTTTACAAATATCATTATCATTGTGATAATTATGCTGATGTTTATCAAACATATCTATATTTTATATAATACATCTAAATATGTATTTTTAGATGCAGATTTAAAGAGACTGTGAATGAAGCTGCATTGTTTTATTTTAGTGTCACATGCATCAAAATCGGATTTTTTCATTTCTGGTTAAATTTAGCTTGAGGAAAGAATCGGCCTATGCAAAGAAAAATAAGTCATGATTCAGATCTCTGTTTACATATTAATTGGTTTGCAGTAAATAGAAAGACAATAGTAAAAAGCAGTGCCTTTATGTGCATTAATAAAGCTGTTGACAGAAAGACCGACAGTGCTATTGTTCAGGGCCAACTTGAACAAGTCCTATTAATTTTCATCTTATTTATAGCATAATAGTCTAAGTCTGTGCCAAAAAGTAAAACAACACCAAAACCCCCGCTGCATGGAAACCAGGTAACTCTGATCACAGGATGAAAAGGCTCTAAATTCAGTCTGGTGTGCACTGTGATCGATGACACGTCTCCATCCTATTTCACACTGAGTACTGTAAGACATAAAACTCCCTACTCTGAAACAAATTTTCTTTTCTTTTCCTTCAGCACAAGGGATAATATTGAGCACGATATATTATTTAAAAATTTAAGTAAAATGGCAACGCACAAGGAATTCTATGTACATCAAATAATTGGTGAGATGGCATTATCTCAACTCTGACTCTTGTTGGTTACAGATGAAGGTACAAAAAGTATGTGGAAGAAAAATAAATAACACTGTATCAACCCTGTGGCAGCTTCCACAAAAAGAACGCATCCTCACAGGAAGACTAGAACCCATAGAAATCACATTTCATGGCCTTCAGAATTAATTCGGTAAATTCTAGGTTCTATCAAAAAGAACTGTATGTATGAAAGATAACTAAACATAGGAGTCAGGCTTAATAGAGTACATGTTTTTTGCAGCGTTTGGAAATATACCGCACTTCCATTGACTAGATAATGGGGAGGGACGGAAATCATGTAACAACATGCTCTACAGGGATGTAGTTCACAGACTGTGTGAGGGAGGAGGGGCTTCTGGCCTCCTGCACAACTGGAATATGGATACCATGGAAAGTAAAATCCTACTGTTGTTCTTTGTGACTGGATTGTAACAGAGGTCTCTGACTAGTGCTAGAGAAGCAGATATTTGGGGTCAAAGAAGTAATATTTTCTTTATGAGCTAATTAATATGTTAATCTTCAATAGATGATAAAAAGGATTAAAAAATCAACTCCAGATTTCACAGGAAGCCCCAAGTTAATTAGAAACTTGCCAATATAAAAAGAAGACGGGGGTTCAATAATTCTCTGTGATAAATGACAGTCTACCCTGAACAGAAAAATAGTAAGACATTGAATACAACAAAAGAACCAAAATCATTACATTGGTACAGGCTTTCTGAAGAGCAATTTGGAAATTCTTTTCAAAAGCCTTCAAAATGCGAGTATCATTTTTGTGTGTATGTGTGTGAAGAAGACTGGCCCTGAGCTAACATCTGTTGCCAGTCTTCCCCTATTTTGTATTTAAGATGCCACCACAGCACGGCTTGATGAGCAGTGCCATGTCCGTGCCCAGGATCTGAACCTGCAAAACCCCAGGCCGCCGAAGCGGAGTGTGCAAACTTAACCACTCAGCCACGGGGCCAGCCCCTGTGAGTATCTTTTGACCCAGCTACTTCACTTCAAAGAATTTGTTTGAAGAAAATAATCATAGATCCGCTCATCAATTTAGACATAAGGATGTTCATCACAGCATTATTTATAATGACAAAAAATAAAACAAAATGAAAACAATGAAATGTTGAGCAACATAAAACGTTTCTCTCCTTCAGGAAATGTAACATTACAACATCTATCAATATTTAAAATGTAGCATGTAGCTCTGGAGTGAGATGGACCTGGACTCAAATTCTGCCTCTATAATTTATTTAGAACGTTTAGAATGATAATGTATCTGAAATTAATTTTTGTACATAGTATGAGAAGAGTGCCTAAAATTATTTTTTTCCCAAAGTATGGTCAGTTATGTCAATATTTATTAAATAAGCCATGTTTTCTGAACTGATTTTTGCCAACTTTATCATTTATCAGATCTTCACATATACTTGGATCTCTAATCTATTCAACTGATCTCTTACAATGTTAATTCATACTAATTTAATTGTGGGAAATATACAGTACATAGTAGATGCCTTAGAGTTGTCTCACTAAAATTTTTCAAGAATTTGGGGGAAAATTCTTGGATTTATGCTTCCATGAGTACTTTAGAAACAATAAAAGTTATCTTTAGAAGAATAAAAGGAAAGATTACAGTGGGAGAAATTGGCTATGCTTTAAGAAACCACTTAATACATTCTTCCACAAGAATGTGTGTGTTGACACGATCAGAGAGGTTCTGAGAAGGAAGTGGCCAGGCAGAGAGGAAAGTGAGGAAGCAAAAAGCCATCTTCTCGGCTGAGGTGGTACCTGAGTCTTAAGAGAGTAATGAAGTATGCCTACATCTTAAACCAGTTAATATTCTTGGTTTTCCATCCTCGCTTCCTTTAGAGAAGCTATGGTTCTAGCCAAAGGGGTAAGAAACACATAAGACACATTCGTTACAAGATGATCCAAAGAGCCAGTCGAGATGAGGAGCAGGAATACTACTACAGACCAGGTCAGGGATTCCCGATCTTTTTCAAGTATGAGGATCCCTTTTTTAATGCCAAGAATATAAACAGAACCCATATGGTAGTAACTGGCCTGTTAGTATTCATTTGTTGAAAAAATAAATAATAAAAAAATATTAAGGCGCTGGCCCCGTGGCCGAGTGGTTGAGTTCGCATGCTCCGCTGCAGGCGGCCCAGTGTTTCGTTGGTTCAAATCCCGGGCACGGACATGGCACCGCTCATCAAACCACGCTGAGGCAGCATCCCACATGCCACAACTAGAAGGACCCACAACGAAGAATATACAACTATGTACCGGGGGGCTTTGGGGAGAAAAAGGAAAAAAAAATAAAATAAAATCTTTAAAAAAAAAAATTAAGGAAGATCCAAGATGGCGCCGTGAGTAGTCCTCTTTGTCTCTCGCCCTTCGAGTCTACAATTATTTGGACACTTATCGCTTGACAAAGGATATCCAGACAGCATCTCAGGACGTCTGAGACACCCACGCGACTATACATCGGAAGGCGGATTGACTTTCCTCCGGGAGGATGTGGAAATAGGTGAAAACTCTCCGACCCTGACAGGCAGCCTAGTACCCGCAAGCGGCTTTCTTCCAACGGACGCCCCCAGAGGATCCACACACATCTAGGGCAGGAGCGAGAACACAACAGAGGAGCGACGGTGGAAACAGGTGACCAGAACCCTACCTAAACCCCCCGCAATTACTCCTAAACGCAGAGGGAAACTTTGGAGTTGCACACCTGAGCCCGCGGGGAGAGTCTCTCCCCGCCATTGGCGGGGAGACCCAGCCTGGTGCTCGGGGTGCCCGGAGGGTCCCAGAGAGAGACACGGAGGGCACGGAGGTCTCCCAGCTGCCGTTGCCCGCCCCGTGGGACTAGGGATTGCCGGAGATCACGGAGAGGACCGGGGCTGGGGGAACTTTCAAAGGCCGGTTCTGCGACCCGGAGGGGAAGCGCCGGAGCTCCGCCCGGGCAGCAGACAAAACTCTCTGTCTGCCGTTAGCAGAGGGGCCACGCTGAGCATTCACGGCTCCGGGAGAGGCCCGGAGAGAATCCCAGAGGGTGGGGCGACCCCCAGCTGCCGTTGCCCGCCCCGTGGGGCTAGGGATTGCCAGAGATCTCAGAGAGGACCGGGGCAGGGGGAACTTTCAAGGGCCGGTTCTGCGACCCGGAGGGGAAGCGCCGGAGTTCCGCCAGGCAGCAGACAAAACTCTCTGTCTGCCATTAGCAGAGGGGCCATGCCCAGCATTCAGGGCTCCCGGCAGAGGACCGGAGAGAAGCCCTGAGGGCGGGGCGACCCCCAGCTGCTGTTGCCCGCCCCGTGGGACTGGGGATTGCCAGAGATCTCGGAGAGGACCGGGGGATGGGGGAACTTTCAAAGGCCGGTTCTGCGACCCGGAGGGGAAGCGCCGGAGCTCCGCCCGGGCAGCAGACAAAACTCACTGTCTGCCGTTAGCAGAGGGGCCACGCTGAGCATTCACGGCTCCAGGAGAGGCCCGGAGAGAATCCCAGAGGGCGGGGCGACCCCCTAGCTGCCATTGCCCGCCCCGTGAGGCTAGGGATTGCCGGAGATCTCAGAGAGGACAGGGGCTGGAGAGAGTTCCAGAGACCCAGCTTAGTAGCCTAGGGGGAAACCCTACAGGCTCACAGCAGCCTTAGGGAAAGCCTCTGCACAGCACCAGTAGAAGGCACCCAGCCGCCAGCCACAAGGCTGGAAGACCCCAGGGCAAAAGCAGCATAGCTAGGTGTACTAACCACAGACTGTAGAAGATGCCAATAGCTCTCCTGTGACCCATAGAGGACAAGTGAGATTTGGTGGGTGCCGACAGCAACGGAGCGACAAATATAAGTGATCCCACCCCTGGCCACTGGAAAAGCCCATAACACCGTTGCAGACCCCAAGGAGAGAGCACATCTAGGTGGGCTGCAACAGTAGGCACCTGCAGCCTGAAGCCCCCCTGTGACGGCCCCCACGGCAGAGGAGGGAATCCAAAGGGCCACTGTGGCTACGAAGAGGGGCCCAGGCCCAGTTAGTAACTACGGACAGGGTTCCTGGTTGGTGAAGTATAAACAGCTGCTCCCCCCACCGCAGCAGCTGAAACAAGTGAAAGGAGCAACTAAACTCTATCTCCATGCGGAGGCACAAATCAACAACATCAAGCAATATGAAAAAATACATTAAATCTCCAGAACAGAAAGAAAGTAACAAATACACAGAAAACAATCCCAAAGAAAATGAGATATATAACCTAAATGATGATGACTTCAAAACAGCCATCATTAAGATTCTCAATGAGTTAAGAGAGAATTCTGACCGACAACTCAACGAGTTCAGGAGCTATGTCACAAAAGAGTTTGATACGATAAAGAAGAACCAAACAGAAATATTGGAAATGAAGAACACAATAGAGGAGATTAAGAAAAATCTAGATGCTCTGAACAGTAGGGCCGCTAATATGGAGGAAAGAATTAGCAATTTGGAAGATGGCAATATAGAATTGTTGCAGGCAGAGGAGGAGAGAGAAGCAAGACTTAAAAGAAATGAAGAAACTCTCCGAGAATTATCAGACACAATTAGGAGATGCAACGTAAAGATTATAGGTATACCAGAGGGAGAAGAGAAGGAGAAAGGGGCAGAAAACCTATTCAAAGAAATAATGGCTGAGAACTTCCCAAATCTGGTGAGGGAGATGGATCTTCAGGTGACAGAAGCCAATAGATCTCCAAACTTTATCAATGCAAGAAGACCAACTCCACGGCATATAGTAGTGAAGCTAGCAAAAGTCAACGACAAGGAGAAAATATTAAGGACAGCCAGGCAAAAGAAACTGACCTACAAAGGAACCCCCATCAGGCTATCAGCAGATTTCTCAGCAGAAACTTTACAGGCTAGAAGAGAGTGGAATGATATATTCAAAAATCTGAAGGACAAAAATCTACAGCCGAGAATTCTCTACCCAGCGAAAATATCCTTCAAATACGATGGAGAAATAAAAACTTTCCCAGATAAACAAAAATTAAGGGAGTTCATTGCCACAAAACCTCCTCTTCAGGAAATCCTCAGGAAAACCCTCATTCCTGAAAAATCCAAAAAAGGAAAGGGGCTACAAAACCAAGAACAGAGGAGATAAGTAGAAGGACAACAACAGAGAGTAGCAGCTCTACATCAGAACAGATTAAACCATGGGACGAGAAACAAAGGAAACTGAAGAAAACCGGAAAACAAGACACAAAATGGGAGTGGTAGGCCCCCACGTCTCAATAATCACTCTAAATGTAAATGGATTGAACTCCCCAATCAAAAGACACAGAGTGGCAGGATGGATCAAAGAACAAGATCCAACAATATGCTGCCTCCAGGAAACACACCTCAGCCCCAAAGACAAACACAGACTCAGAGTGAAGGGATGGAGAACAATACTCCAAGCTAATAATGAACAAAAGAAAGCAGGTGTCGCTATACTAATATCAGATAAGGTAGATTTCAAAGCAAAACAGATAAAGAAAGATAAAGAGGGACAGTATATAATGATAAAAGGGACTCTCCACCAAGAAGACATAACACTTATAAATATATACGCACCCAACACAGGAGCACCAAAATTTGTAAAGCAACTCTTAATAGAACTAAAAGAAGACATCAACAACAATACAATAATAGTAGGGGACCTCAACACACCATTAACACCAATGGACAGAACATCCAGACAGAAAATCAACAAGGAAATTATAGAATTAAATGAAAAATTAGACCAGATGGACTTAATAGATATATATAGAACACTTCATCCAAAAACAGCAGGTTACACATTCTTCTCAAGTGCACATGGAACATTCTCAAGGATTGACCATATTTTGGGAACCAAAGCAAACATCAATAAATACAAGAGAGTTGAAATAATATCAAGCATCTTTTCTGATCATAACGCTATTAAACTAGAAATCAACTACAAGAAAAAAGCAGAGAAAGGTGCAAAAATGTGGAGACTAAACAACACGCTTCTCAACAATGGATCATTGAAGAAATTAAAGAAGAAATCAAATATTATCTGGAGACAAATGAAAATGAGAACACGACATACCAAATCATTTGGGATGCAGCAAAAGCAGTCCTAAGAGGGAAATTCATTGCAATACAGGCTCACCTCACTAAACAAGAAAAAGCTCACGTAAGCAACCTCAAATGACACCTAACAGAACTAGAAAAAGAAGAACAAACAAAGCCCAGAGTCAGTAGAAGGAGGGAAATAATAAAAATAAGAGCAGAAATAAACGATATTGAAACAAAAAAGACAATAGAAAGGATCAATGAAACAAAGAGTTGGTTCTTCGAAAGAATTAACAAAATTGACAAACCCCTAGCCAGACTCACCAAGAAAAGAAGAGAGAAATCGCAAATTAATAAAATCAGGAATGACAGAGGAGAAATCACAACAGATACCAATGAAATACAAGAGATCATAAGAGAATACTATGAAAAACTATATGCCAACAAATTGAACAACCTGGAAGAAATGGACAAATTCCTAGACTCCTACAATCTCCCCAAACTGAATCAGGAAGAAATGGAGAATCTGAATAGACCAATCACAAGTAAGGAAATAGAAACGGTAATCAAAAACCTCCCAAAAACAAGAGTCCAGGACCAGACGGCTTCTCTGGAGAATTCTACCAAACATTCAAAGAAGACTTAATACCTATTCTCCTCAAACTGTTCCAGAAAATTGAGAAAGATGGAGAACTCCCTAACACATTCTATGAAGCCAACATCACTCTGATCCCCAAACCTGACAAGGACAACACAAAGAAGGAGAACTACAGGCCGATATCACTGATGAACATAGATGCAAAAATCCTCAACAAAATTTTGGCAAACCGATTACAGCAATACATCAAAAAGATTATACACCATGATCAAGTGGGATTTATACCAGGGACACAGGGATGGTTCAACATCCGCAAGTCAATCAACGTGATACACTACATCAACAAAATGAAAAACAAAAACCACATGATCATCTCAATAGATGCAGAGAAAGCATTCGACAAGATCCAACACCCATTTATGATAAAAACCCTCAGTAAAATGGGTATAGAAGGAAAGTACCTCAACATAATAAAGGCCATATATGATAGACCCACAGCCAACATCATACTCAATGGACAAAAGCTGAAAGCCATCCCTCTGAGGACAGGAACAAGACAAGGGTGCCCACTTTCACCACTCCTATTCAACATAGTACTGGAGGTGCTGGCCAGAGCAATTCGGCAGGAAAAAGAAATAAAAGGAATCCAAATAGGTAACGAAGAAGTAAAACTCTCGTTGTTTGCAGACGACATGATCCTATACATAGAAAACCCCAAAGAATCCACAGAAAAACTATTAGAAATAATCAACAACTACAGCAAAGTAGCAGGGTATAAAATTAACGTGCATAAATCAGTAGCATTTCTATACACTAACAATAAACTAACAGAAAAAGAACTCAAGAACTCTATCCCATTCACAATCGCAACGAAAAGAATAAAATACCTTGGGATAAACTTAACCAAGGAAGTGAAGGATCTATACAATGAAAACTACAAGACTTTCTTGAAAGAAATTGACGATGACATAAAGAGATGGAAAGACATTCCTTGCACATGGATTGGAAGAATAAACATAGTTAAAATGTCCATACTACCTAAAGCAATATACAGATTCAATGCTATCCCAATCAGAATCCCAAGAACATTCTTCACAGAAATTGAACAAACAATCCTAAAATTCATATGGGGGAACAAAAGACCGCGAATTGCTAAAGCAATCCTGAGCAAGAAAAACAAAGCCGGCGGAATCACAATCCCCGATTTCAAAACATACTACAAAGCTACAGTGATCAAAACAGCATGGTACTGGTACAAAAACAGGTCCACAGATCAATGGAACAGAATTGAAAGCCCAGAGATAAAACCACACATCTATGGACAGCTAATCTTCGACAAAGGAGCAGAGGGCCTACAATGGAGAAAAGAAAGTCTCTTCAACAAATGGTGCTGGGAAAACTGGACAGCCACATGCAAAAGATTGAAAATTGACCATTCTTTTTCACCACACACCAAAATAAACTCAAAATGGATCAAAGACCTAAAGATTAGGCCTGAGACAATAAGTCTTTTGGAAGAGAATATAGGCAGTACACTCTTTGACATCAGTTTCAAAAGAATCTTTTCGGACACTGTAACTCCTCAGTTGAGGGAAACAATAGAAAGAATAAACAAATGGGACTTCATCAGACTAAAGAGCTTCTTCAAGGCAAGGGAAAACAGAATTGAAACAAAAAAACAGCTCACTAATTGGGAAAAAATATTTACAAGCCACTTATCCGACAAAGGGTTAATCTCCATAATATACAAAGAACTCACACTGCTTAACAACAAAAAAACAAACAACCCGATCAAAAAATGGGCAGAGGACATGAACAGACATTTCTCAAAAGAAGATATGAATATGGCCAATAGACACATGAAAAGATGTTCATCATCGCTAATCATCAGGGAAATGCAAATCAAAACTACACTAAGATATCACCTTACCCCCGTTAGATTGGCAAAAACATCCAAAACCAAGAACGACAAATGTTGGAGAGGTTGTGGAGAAAGAGGAACCCTCATACACTGTTGGTGGGAATGCAAACTGGTACAGCCACTATGGAAAACAGTATGGAGATTTCTCAAAAAGTTAAAAATAGAAATACCCTATGACCCAGCCATCCCATTACTGGGTATCTATCCTTAGAACCTGATATCAGATATCTCAAGAGTCCGTTGCACCCCTATGTTCATCGCAGCATTATTTACAATAGCCAAGACGTGGAACCAGCCTACATGCCCAGAAACTGATGATTGGATAAAGAAGATGTGGTATATATACACAATGGAATACTACTCAGCCAAAAAAAAAGACGAAATTGGCCCATTCACAACAACGTGGATGGACCTCGAGGGCATTATGTTAAGTGAAATAAGTCAGTCAGAGAAAGACAAACTCTATATGACTCCACTCATAGGTGGAAATTAGTATATTGAGAAGGAGATCTGATCGGTGGTTACCAGGGAAAAGGGGGGGTGGGGGGAGGGTACGGAGGGGGAAGTGGTGTACCCACAACATGACTAACAAAAATGTACAACTGAAATCTCACAAGGTTGTAATCTATCATAACATTAATAAAAAAAAAAATTAAAAAAAATTAAAAAAAAATTAAAATTACAGTAAAGCTTTCATATAAAGACGTGTTATGTTAATCACAATGGTAGCTAGTGTAGAACAGCTACACTTTACCGTCTAGCACTCAACCTATTACCCAGATAGTCTTTGCTCAAGAAAAGTTTAAAGTATCAATTTTATTGTCAAAAATAATTTTTATTTACCAGATAAATTGCTCTGACCTATAAAATTAATCCATATTTTCTATTCAAATCAATAATTATTACTGAAAAGTTATAATATTTATCTAATTTTAAAGCACTTAGAGTAAAAATGTTAATATTTTGCATTTAATGTTAATTTCCAAACCTACTATTAAGTATAATTTTAAAACCTTAGGGTTAAACTATAATAAAAAATACCTAAAACTCTAAGAACGGACAAGGTCCCACACCTTAAGGGAAAAATGCCAATGCTGGTCAACTAAGCATGAGCTACATTTTTAAGTTAGGATTCTCAGAGACCCCCCCTCTCCCATTTGGTTCAATCAAAAGTTCCGGTAGATAACTACCACAGACTGAATGTTTGTGTGCCCCGCCAAACAATTTCTTTGTTGAAAACTAACCCGTGCTGAGATCGTATTAGGAGGCGGGGGCTTCAGGAGGCGACCAGCTCAGGAGGGTGGAGGTTTACAGCACTCCATGTCTCCTTTTTCTAAGCCACCTAGGCTATAGTACTTTGTTACAGCAGCAGGAACAGCCTAAGAAAACGACTTTATATATCTTTTTGATATTTATACTTATATAATATTATCTGCTTATTGAGATGATGAGATTTATAGGCTGGAAAAATGAATAATTTTAGATTTTTTTTTTAAAGATTTTATTTTTCCTTTTTCTCCCCAAAGCCCCCCAGTACACAGTTGTATTTTTTTGTTTGTTTTTTAGTTGTGGGTCCTTCTGGTTGTGGCATGTGGGATGCCACCTCAGCAGGGCTTGACGAGCAGTGCCATGTCCACGCCCAGGATCTGAACTGACGAAACCCTGGACTGCCGAAGCGGAGTGTGCAAACTTAACCACTCAGCCACGGGGCCGGCCCCTAATTTTAGTTTCTTAATTTCACCAAATTCTAAGAGACAATTCTAAGAGGTAACACGAAACAGTGTCCATGAAAGGATAAACTTTACTCAGAATGCACTAACATTACAGATTCTAGGTTTCAGGACACTACCTCTGCAATAAGATAGATGTACAGCAAAGAAGGACCAGGGTCTTCTTGTGAAATGATGGTCTTTATGCAGTAAATTTTGGGTAAAGGCCAGGGAGCGGCCCGCTACAGCCTTGCCTTCTCTGAATTCTTAACATCCATGTCACATATTTGGCACTTGGCAGGCAATACACTTTTGCTGTTTTCTTTTTCTTTCTGTGTCCCATCCTCCACTCCCTTGCACAGTGCCCTGCATACACTTGAATGCAAAATAATTGCTCATCGTTCATTCTATATAGGATATTGTAACTATATTTTTGGAGAGCCTTCCTTTTAAAAAGAAGGCTTTAGTATACAATCCCATCTAATCCTGTGAGGTCAATTACGACCTTCATTTTCCACAAGAAGGAAATAGAGGACTAGAGGGGTTGAGTAACTGACACAAAGTCAATGGTTATTAAGCAGCATCATGGAAAGTCAAACTCATATTTTTCACTCCGTTTTCAGTGCCCTTTCCTTGACATCATTGCTTATCAAAGCACGGTCCCCAGAGCAGCAGTCTCATCATCTCCTGGGAAAACTGCTGGAAACGCAGACTCTCAGGCCCCACCCCAGACTGACTGAAACAGAAGCTGGGAGCGGGCCTGCAAGCTGGGCATCGGCCAGCTTCCAGGTAACTCTGAGGCACTCTCAACTTGGAGAAACACTGATCCACATCACAAGGATTATTTGTATAATTATGTTTAGCAATTTTGTAATAATAAAAAAATGTGAGGACAAGAATATCAATGGCTTATTAAAGCCTTTAAATAACTAGATTGTACTAATTTAGGCATTCCTCATTCTAATACACTCAACGTAGAATAATTTAAAAGAATAACAAAAACATGGAGCAAAAGTTACATATTAGGTACAAATTTACTTTTTCATTTTCATTTTTCAGATCTCCAGATACTACTTTCTTACCCCTCCTACTTGCACTCACCCCACCAAAATTAATAGATCAGAGGTGAGAATTCTCAGAAATGCCATCTTGCTTTAGCTGCTCCCAGTGGCAGCGATCCCCTGGCTGGCTCCCAGCCTTGGCAAATGCCGAACCATCCAAAGGGTTTGCAAGCACCTGGGCACCAGCGGAGAGGGTTGCCAACTGGTTCCAAGTCCTTCATTCAATAATCATGCAGTACCTGTAAACTATGTGCCAGGCACAGAGAATACCAAATTGGCCCCTTGTGCTTGAGGAATTCACATTTGAGTGAGAAAAAATATATGCAAATAAATAACTAATATGTGAATTAAGTCTTGAAGGATGAAGAGTAACTGAGAATTCTACAAGTGAACAGCTATGAGGAAGCCTACAACCTCATCTTGCTAGAATCAACTCCACACTCATCTTGTTTTTCCCCAAATTGCAATGTCATGTTGGCCTAAAATTATTAGCACTAGGCCATTTGGCATTCTGCTGAACTATTTGTTTTTCTAACCCCTTCATCAATCCAATGACACTTCTCTGCTTTCCATGTAATGTCTTTCTTGCATCCCTAACAGCTTCGACACTAGCTATTGTTCTCATTGTGCACGACATGGAAATGTCTCAAGCAAAGATCTCTCACCTATCAGTCAAAATCCTCCCGTAAAGTTGGCTTTCATTGGAGGATCTCCTCTGTAACGTGTGGTTTCAAGCCTGCTGCCCACCAATATTAACAGTCCCAGTTCTGCCAGGCAGTGGCAGGACAGCACTTCCCCGCCCGCTCAATTGGATACCGCCCCTTGCTTCAGCCAATGAAATGCAAGCGGAAGTCACGGGGCTCTCTCCAGGGCAGAAGTGTCAGGAGCCAGCGAACTCCAAGTCCACCAGGCTTCCTTCCTCTCGGCAGGTACCAGCAGCATCTGACCTGGTGGCTCCTCCATCAGCCTAGGTCCCCGAGCGACTGTTCTAAGCAGAAATCCCCCCTGCCTACCCACACTGATGTGGAGCATGAAATAAACTGAAATTGTAAAACTCTGACTTCGTGCAGAGCTCTCTGGATGGCCCACTCCGCCTTTGAGGGTGTTGGAGGTCTATCGCTGCTTGATCCACGCTGTTTCCTACACTGCCTTTGCTGACAAAAGGCGCTCTATTCTAAATGAAGTTGCAAAGGAAAAATGCCTTTTAAATTATTCTGGCAGTTATAAACTGTTGGGAACCAAGACGAATACATATGGTCCTTGGAAAGTGAAGAATTCTTACAGAACTATACTAGAAAATTTATAAGCAGTCAAGCATGTCTCCGTAGGCATTTAAAAATGAAATTGATGCTATAAAGGCCAGATAGTCAAAAGCATTTACTAAAGAGAAAAGCCTTTAGCCAAGGATAACATAATTTACGAGGAAAATAATTCAAATATAAAAACCATACAATTGTAATGGTTGAGGAAGGAATTAAACAAGTTGGAACAGTAGCATAGATAGTGATAATAACCTATGAGTAAAGAAGTGATCATTTTTCAAAGATAAAATAAAGCTCATCTTAATTATAAAAACAAAAGGTTTACAAAATTTAGATTGCTTTTGGTGTTTTTACTATCAGGTAACCAATAAATGAATATTTTGACGTAATTTAGAAACTAACGTTCATTAAAGCCAGCCCTGGTGGTCTAGTTGTTAAGATTTGGTGCTCTTACCCCCATGGCCTGGGTTCCTTTCTGGTCAGGAAACCACACCCTAGTCTGTCAGTTGTCACACTGTGACAGCCGCATGTGGCTGTGATGCTGAAAGCTATGCCACCAGTATTTCAAATACCAGCAGGGTCACCCATGATGGAAAGGTTTCAGTGGGGTTTCCAGACTCAGGCAGACTAGGAAGAAGGGCCTGGCCACCCACTTCCAAAACAACTGGCCAGGAAAACCCTGTGAACAGCTGTGGAGCATTGTCTGATAGAGCACCGGAAGATGAGCAGATGGCGCAAAAAGACCGGGGCAGGGTTCCACTCTCTGGTCCACAGGGTCGCTGGCAGTTGGAATCGACTCCACAGCATTGACGACAAATATTCATTAAATGCTATGAAAAGATGATCTTTACGATTCTTTTGTACAGAATAAACCAAAAATGAAGTTCAGACCATACAAACATCAATGCAATTTAAAACGCATCATAACAATGAAGTCCTTATAATCCTTGGCTATGTCTATGAGCATGCATAACACAATCTGAGAAACATACTGAAGACCATTCCAGACCTTTTCCTCAGGACTAAGCAAATGGCCATCTTATATGTTTCTAGACCTGCCTTTATGTGGCTTTGCGTCATCTTGATTGCCCACTATTAGAAGTGCCCTCTGGAAGGATACTATTAGTCAGGTGCAGACCATGAGAAAGGAAGTCACCTCACACCTCACCTGCCTGGGCCCCACTCTGCCCAGGCTCCTTTCAGACTTGAGAGCTCCCACTCTTTAGTAAGAATGGCTGCCCCTAAAGGTGAGGAGTCTGGCCTTGTGGCTTTTCCCTCACAATCACAACAGATAATGATCATATTCACAAAGCAGAAATTAAACATGCAGCGTAGAACAGGGAGGCCAGGGGGAAGGGAATCTGTTTCTTCAAAAGGTCAAATCCTACCACAAATGCCATTGCAATGACAGTTCCTAAGGTGATATCTCAATTTCTCTGGCTAGTGGTAGAAACATGAGATTGTCGATTTAAAAAATTAAAATAGAGCCAGCCCCGATGGCCTAGTGGTTAAAGTTCTGCACTCATCACTTCGGCAGCCCAGGTTTGCTTCCTGCTTGCGGAACCACACCGCCTGTCTGTCAGTTACCGAGCTGTGGTGGCGGCTCACGTAGAAGAGCTAGAACGACTTACAACTAGGATACACAACTATGCACTAGGGCTTTGGGAAGGGAACAAAAAAGCGGGGAAGATTGGCTACAGATGTGAGCTCATGGCAAATTTTCCCCTGCCAAAAGAAATTTTTTAAATAAATAAAAATGAAGCATAACCCCAGTTAGTTTGGAGACATAGTTCAACACATTTTGGCAAGAAACTTTGAAACACAAACAGGAATAACTTCTAAGCTTATCCCAGCACAGAGATGAGAGCAACCACAACAAATGCAAACCTACCATAAAGGTTAATCTCTCCCAAAACAGACTCTTGGTATCAAGGAATGAGGCAAGGCAGCTGAGGGAATGAAGGATGCTCTCCTCTTTTTTCTGGTCCCCTTTTGAGGGAAGCTTCTGAAACGAGGGCAAATCAATTTTTGCTTTCCTTCTTAGAAGTCTTCCCGTGTCTTTGATGTTTTTACTCATTCCTCCATTACTCTTTAAAAAGTCCCTTTTAGAGCTTTACGCCTTCTCTGAAGGTACTTCTAGTAAACAAAGGATAAAACTAAGCCTACCACGTAATTTCTAAGACAATTTCACATCGCCAACAGCTACTGTAAGGTGTTTTTATAGATTAAGGTATCTATAGTTTAATATTATTAAATATTATAATATTATTATAATGTTAAATATCTTTAACAGCCTATACACTGGGTCCTTCTCTCTTAAGACCCAGTGCTCTGCCCTGGAGCCAGGGAGCATGGGCCATGCAGGGTGTCGTGCTCATATCTACAAAGCACAGGTTGAAAGGATCTTTTTGATACTCTGGATCACATTTCCAACATTGGTGTTGGGAGAAAAATAATGTTCTGAGTTGTTTTATGTGAGACTTCCACATGTGTTAGATTTCTGGATCAGGATTTTACACACGGCACATCTAAACCACATAGTATCAGGCTATGACATAATAGAAATCTATCGCAAATTATTAGAGAAACCTCTGCCATTCTGAATGAGAATTCTAGAGTTTGGCTTTATCACTGACTACTTATCCACAATTAAGTTTTTCAACCAATGTGAAATATCTTAGAATATAATAAAATAGTGTTATATTTTTGAATTAATGAGTTTATGAAGCCTTAAGTACATATCTCGTCCTTCTTCTCTTAAAGATTCTTATTTTTTGTTCTTTTGTTTGCATTATATAATAACAGCATATAAGGACATTTAGTTCATCATACTGTTAAGCTAAATGGTTGATAACACAGTGGGTTAACAGTTTATTTGCCTGAGTCATGCACTGAAGTGGTATCGGTCCTAAGGAATGAATTCAATCAGAGTCAATAATCATTTGTTGAAAAGCTCCCATATGTGAGACACATGCCTAGATACAGAAATTAATGACACAGACTTTAGGAAGCTCACAGTCTTGTGGAAGAGAAAAATATATAACTACCAAAAATATTATTTGGTAAGTGCTATATCCATACAAAGTGTTATGGGAACAATGATAAGGAGGCACTAAGGATAGTTACAGACGAATTGATGTTTTAAGCCATCCCTGAAGCATAAGTAGGAGTACATGAGAAAGATTAGCAGGTAAAGAAATTAGGAATGGATGGAACATTCCAGGCAGAGGCAAACACACGAGAAAAGACATGGAAGCACAGAAGAACACAGAGCTGCATGTGGCTTAGACTATACCCTCTTTAGCATAAAGATAATAACAAATCAATCTGAATGGCTTTGAGCATATGGAAATACATGGAAGGAACTTAGTACCTGGGTTTTGTTCAACTAGACAATGTCTAACTTGCACAAAGCACTCATTAGAGTAATTTATAATTAATTATAAACTTTTAACAAAATAAAAATGAAAACATCTCTTATTAGTCCAATGCCTTAAATAGGATACACTTTGTTACACTCAAGGATATCTTTGTTTGATTTGGACTTAGAATTCATATGTCACTAGAAAAACATAGACCAGGTTTAGCAAATGGAAATAATTGTGTCAAATGTTCAAGAGACTCTGGAAATCTGTTCTTTGGTAGATAACATTACAGAAAATTAATACTGAGATTTTAACTGGGCTTCCCTCCAATAAAATAAAACCTCCTGTAATAGGATCTACTGTCATAACTTCCTCCAGACAGACAAGATGAAGACCCATCCTATCATGGTGAAGATAAAAAAAGAGTGGTTCCTTTGACAGTTTCATGTAAAGTCCTTGAAATATTTTATATATCCCTTTAAAGTATTATATTATAAATATATGAATAATGGTTTTCAAAATGTCAAATGAATTTATATGAACTTGGACTCTTTTTTTGCCAAAGCTTTAAGGAAATAACTTTAAAAACAAATTTGGTCCAACTGGTACCTAAGTCGCAGTCTGAATCACATTCATGCCAGACCAAAAGTAGCTGCATGATGTTAATATGCATTCTCCCTGCATTCATGAATGATTCACTGTGTTCTCTAATTACTTGACTTCTCCATAGCATATATCATAGCAGATATCCATCAACTTTGCTCAGATTTCTTGAAAGTCTTCCCTTCTTTTAGATTCAAGTTCACTGCTCTCCTCCAGCTCTTTAATTGCTCTCTCAAGCTTGTTGGAGGATTCTTTTTCTTCCACCTGCCCCCTACTGAAAGTGCCCGGCCTTCTTCTTGTTTGGTTTGCTAGAGAGAGCGATGTGAAGACCTACAGGCCAAATCTGACCCATGTGTATGTTTCGTTTTTTATTCAAAGTATTACAAATTTAAATTTAAAAATCAAGATATTTCATGTTACCATCCAAGAGTTTCGCTTACATCTGAAAAATTGTGAGCTTTGTCATCATGTCTACTGGCTGCAGCTGAACAGTAACTGCCCCCATTAGATAAGACATGGGCTCTCCAGCCAGCCACTGTCTACCCCGACAGTGAGCCAAGCTTCAGCTGTGGATTATAATCCTAGAGTGGGTGCTCTTCATTCATTTGTTTAGATCCTGTATGCACTGAGGTGATGAGCCCTTCTGTGCGATGTCTACAATAATTCTTTGTGACCTCGCTCATTCCCATGAGTCATCTTGTTGTGGATGATCACCATGGTGATAACTGCCTCATTTAATCAGTCAGTCTGTAATTGTTTACTGAGCACCTACTGCATGCCATGCATTATACCAGTTCCCCAGGGTTCAAAGGCAAATGAGATGTAGCCCTGGCTCTAAATAGCCTGCAATCCAGGGTAGGGAGCCAGGCAAGTACATCACTCTCTGCTGAGGCCCAGCCCAGAGTCTCCAGACCACAGGGATCCATCTCACATGGACACTCTGAAGCCAGCACAAACTCAGAGTGTCCAGCCTAAACTCCTGCAAGAAGCCCTCTTCTAGGCATCGCAGTGGCAAGGGCAAGGGCCCAACAGCTCCTCTTTCATTTTCTCATTAAAACGATGTTTTAAACCATGCATATATCAGGTCCTTGAAGGAACTGCTAAAAACGAAGCTCCAACTGGATATGGTCTTCACAGTCATGCTCCAACGTCTTGGTTAGTACAAGTAACAGGATACCCTAGCTACCCCTTCCCCTATAGGCTCTAACTTGTGGATAGAAAGGGTTACCAACACGGGAACTAGGTGGCACCAGCAAAGCAGAGGGAGCTACTGGAAAACCTCTCCCTTCAGTCTTCCTGCCCCCCTAATGGTGGTGGGGAGTATTCAACACACGAACAACGAAACCAAAGCCATTTCTTACAAACAGAGCCACACTGGTTAGCGACTGGGCTGAAAAGGCAGAAGGGAGATGATGCCAATTTGGGAGACAGGACAGAAACAGGAAAAGGAATCCAGCAAGAACACCTCTCGAGAAGACCTCTTCCACCTCTTGGTGCCTACAACCATACAAGCGTGCTGCTGGCAGTATAAATGTGCTTTGGGTCTCTTTCTTTTTCCCTCTTTTGCTCCTTGAAACATTATCCAGCCACCAAAGCAATTCCCACATGATCTGTGCCTGAATGGGCCTTTTTGTCCTCCCTCCAAGTTAACAACATTCTGCGGTGAGGAGCATCTTAAATTTCTGTGTCCTAAGCCTAGCATAGAAGCAGCTGGGTTGGCAGAAATGAGGGGACCATGTGGACGTAGTCAATTCCCACATAAAAGGAATAAAATACAAATTCCTTAGCATGCCATCCATGGTACTTCATAATCCAACACCATCTTCCTTTCCAGATAAGGGAGGATGTCCCTTAAGAATAAATAAGGATAAGTTGCTGACAGGGCAATAGGAAGGGGCTTAGACTCAAAATTTCATTGATCTTCAGAAAACACAAAAATTTAGTATTTCTGAACCTGCCTCAGAATCAACAGAAGGAAACATTAATTAAAGGACAAAACTAATGAAAAGAGATCTATTCCTAGACTGATTTAAAAAAAAAAAAGACAAACTTCCAAGATAAAGATGGCAGGTTGAAAGCACGTATTTATTTTAATTCTCTTCTGAAACGTCACGGAAATGACAGTAAAAGGAACACAGGACAGCACACCAAATGTGGACAACTGGAAATGGTTACGGCAGTGAGGAAGGTTACAGCTGATGCAAGAAGCCTGAATCCAAAGCTGACAATAGGGAAACTAACGCAGGTATGGCTTACAACGCAGAATCCCCAGAGGATTTGGGGGGGCCTGCGCCATCCCAGAAAGGAGTGAAGAGGAGCCAAAATAAGGAAGGTTACTTGAAAGGTAGTTAAAAAGTAACCAGTATCTGGATACCCTTCCCCACTATGCATAACCAAGTAGCTGCCTTCTGGCATCCTGGACAAGCACTGGATGCTAATTCTCTGGAGAGGAGAACACAAGGTACCTGGTCTCAGAGACTCTGGGTAGTCTTGGCTCACTACCTTCCTGAAAACAGGGAGATTACCTGCATTTATGCATTTGGGCCCCAACTCAACTTCCTGAACACTGGTAGCCAGACTGTCACCCTCTAGGGCAGAAGACAAAGAGTCTGTTCTCTGGGGAAACTGTCATGCTCAAGGGGGAAACACTTAAAATTGCCAACGTCTCAAGTCAAGTTCCCCGACAGTCCAGTCAGATCACCCACAGCCAGGGTTCGGAGTCAGCAAGCTGCTGAGAACAGGGTCTGATTTATAGTAGCAACTCAATGAATACTAGCTGAAGAAAAACTGGAATTTTTTTGGTAACAAGTGCAGTTTGTTATACTTCACGATCCCAAAGTATCACGGTACTGTAGTGGAGAACTCCCATTATGAGGAATAAAATACAAATTCCTTAGTATGATATTCAAGGTACTTCATAACCCGACACCACCCTCCTTTCCACCTTGTTTCTGACCACAAGCCTGGGAAAGCTGCCCGCAGAGGGACAGGGAAAGGAGCTCTGGGGTCACACAGACCTGGGACAAGCCCCAGTTCTGGCACTTCCTAGCTGTGCAACTTTGGGCCAGTTACTTAAACATTTAGAAAAAGAAGAGTTGAGGTATTTTAAAATAGTGATGAAGATACATATAAATACTGCTATGATGTATAAGGGAAGAATCAGACTCCAAGTACACAGACCGGGATTCCAGTCACATGATGCTCAAAGCTGAAGAAACCAATCCATGTGATAGACAGCAGAGGGGGGGGGGGGGAGTGCCTGGGTGGAAGGAAGGGGTTCCTTTAAAAGGGATCAGAGGGACTTTTATGGGATTATTTGAATGTTTTATATTTTAAGTGCAGTGGGTAAAAAACTCATCAAAGGGAATAGTTAAAATCTCTGCTTTTATTATACGTAAATTATACTTCAATTAAAAAATAGACTGGGAAAAATAACAATAAAATATTTTTAATGAGTTGTGATTTAATAGACAATAAAGAATATGGTTTTATAATTCAATTAAAGAACTACTGATTGATAATTACTTCATAATAGCATGGTACTTTTTATTAAAATAGATTTTTTCCCCAATAAAATGTCAATTGTTAAAAGTAAGAAATATACAGAAAAGCATAAAGGAAAAAAATCACTTCAATTTTACCACCCAATACAAGCATTATTAACATTCGCTTTATTTACTTTCAGACATTTTTCTATGCATAGATTTTTACAAATTATTCTGCTAGTACAATTTAAACATGCAGGGGGAAATTAAGATTTAAGAAAAAAGGTAAAGAATTAAAAACTAAATTTCTTATTAATTTATAAATTATAGCTACTAGATATTGATTAGAAATAAATATGTTCAGGAATATGTTTACATAAAATCATTTCTAAGACATAAGGGGAAAAAGAGGTGCTAAATAGTACTTGAATTATGATTTATGTGTGCATATACCGACACGTGCATGAAAAATTTCTTCAAGAACATACAGGAACTGTTAGCAATTATTAGCTCTGTCACTGTAGAGTTTTGTTTTCCTTTAATCTGGTTTATTTTTGTTTTTTTTTTTTCTGGTGAGCAAGATTGTCCCTGAGCTAATATCTATGCCAATTTTCCTCTATTTTAAATGTGGAACACCACCACAGCATGGCTTTGAGAAGTAGTGTGTAGGTTGGCACTCGGGATCTGAACCCACAAACTCCAGGCCACTGAAGCAGAGCACGTGAACTTAACCACCACAACACGGGGCTGGCCCCTAATCTGTTTGGTTTTGAGTGTAGGTGGGGGAAGACTTTCATTTTTCATTTTATACTCTTTGATAACATCTGAATTTTCCACCATGATATACACATATACATAACGTTTGCATTAGTTAATTATACATTAATTAATTTTTTAAAAGACCTATATATAGACATATTTTGTGGTATAATATGGGAATACTACAAATAGAGGAAATCCAAGGGCTCTCATTTTACAGCCAAGAAAACTTTAAAGCAGAGAAGTTAAGTAACTTGTGAGAGGTCACACAGTTAAATAAGCAGTATAACTCAACCTGGAAAATAGTCCTTTTGGATCACAGGCAGCTTTTTTTCCACACTGTAGCCATAGGGTATAGAGTAATCAAATGTTGTTAAAATTAAGAATGAGAGTCACAAATTTATGAACGTAACATTCAACACTAATGCATATAATTAGAATAATGGACATTTTACTTTTAAATTAAACCAAGAGATAAACAAAGGGACTCTTTATAGCCTACCACAGTTTGTTTTAATGTAATAAAAGAACTGCTCACACTTAACACAATCATACTAACGAAAATTAATGTCCGAGCTTTTTTATTTTATTAACTTTGATAGTTCTGAAATAAGTTGGTGCATTTTATTAATTTACAACATATGGCTAAATGCATTTTTTTTCACTTTGCAAGTCCCTTAGCCTCTATAAGTAAAATGATTTCGAGAAAATGTCTGTCATTGCTCTTTCTTTGTGATATTTGCCCATTTTTTTTTACATTGGTCTAAAACATTTAAATTGTTTTTATATAAAATAATTTCTCAACAACTAAGTATTTAAGAATGAAGAAAATGGCCCATTATCTTATCCTAATTAAGGATCACACTAATGAAGTATCACTTAGGAGGAGTTCGCAACCACATAAACGGCTAGCAATTCTACCAGAAGAAGTGGTACATGCTGCTATTTGTTAGTCTAAACCCAATTTAACCCCTGAATTATGGTGAACTTCGGGGAAGCAGAATTGTACTGCTCCTAAAAACAACACCCTCCCCATCCAAAAAAAGACAAGGGTTCTGCTTCCGATGTCCCCAACAAAATCTCCCACACCAAACACACTGCAAACGGATAACATTAATATTTAAAAGCCAAAACAACTACTAAGGTTTCAGATGTTATAAAACCTTCCTTGGCAATTCAATGCAATATCTAATACCCCTACAATTTAAGTCTTTCTTTTGCTTTTTTTTAAATAGCTTTCTAGTTTTGCTAGTTAAATGCGGAGAACTTAATATATAAGAAAAGAACTACGCACACTGACAGCTGGAGAACTCTGCCGAAATAAGATGGATCACCTCACAAAAGAGCATTGGGGTCCCATCCATGTGCAAGGAGCTTACGACCAACAGACATCTGAGGAAAGCCTCCAACAGGAGGGACAGAGACCCAAACAAACAAACGTAAAAAGAGGCAAGAAGCAGCAGAGGCAGGGAAGACAGCAGAAGAAAAACAGAATATCCTCAATCGCTGAGAAAAATATACTGTGAAACAGTGAAGGGGAACACCAAAGAGATGGACAATATGAAAGAAAAACACGTGACAATCGGAGGATCGACCCAGCAAGTCCAACAGGAAAGTAGCAAGAGTTCTAAGAAGAGATACAAGACAAAAAGAGAGAAGGAAACTATCAAAGAAATAATACCCCCACAAAAAAAAGATTCTCTGAACATGAGTTTCCATATTTTAAAATAGACAGAGTACCTGGTACTGCTGTTTTTCATTACAGACTCACAGTGCTAATTGGCTTGATATAGTACATGTGCTAGCTTGATAAAAATATTTGAATTTAAAACACTGCTTATAACATAATCCTTCACTATCTGGAGAATATATAGAATTTATTTAGGCATCACCATCAGAATAATAAAATGTATGTATTTAAGTCACCTTAATCCTTCCTTTTCAAGTCGTATTAACTCCGTTTCCTTAAGTCTTCACCAATGGGCCGTCTCACTTAACTTTTAATTTACTTAGTAGAGCTCACATCCTTCAGCCTCATCTGTCCTTTTTTTTTTCTTGGTGAGGAAGATCAACCCTGAGCTAACATCTGTGGCCAATCATCCTCTTTTTTTGCTTCAGGAAGATTAGCCCTGAGCTAACATCTGTGCCAGTCTTCCTCTATTTTTTGTATGTGGGACGCCTCCACAGCATGACTGATGCGTGGAGTAGGTCCGCACCCGGAATCTGAATCCTTGAACCTGGGCAGCCGAAGTGAAGAGTGCGGAACTTTAACCACTCAGCCATGGGGTCTGCCCCCTGTACTTTCATTTAGGATGATAGCACACTGGAAATGGAATTCTCATCAGAGTCTGATCAGCAGTGACATTAATCTTCAAGTATTGATAAGACAGAAGTCAATGTTATATACCACATGCATTCAGGGTTTTCACTCTGTCTTACTCTACGTTTATCACATGGTTTAGGTGGGCTATAACACTTGAATCATTTTCTTTCACATCTATATATGCATAGTTCAATTATTATCTATCTATATTTGAGTTTTATGATTTTTCTACCCATTGGTACTCATTCTCTGCCCCTGAGATGTCCATGTTTGTTCATACTCTCTCCATCTCCATCTCCCTCTTCCTCCTTATATTTCTCCATTTATTGAGTGCTTATATTGACCAAGTGGATGGTGCTTTTGAGGATAACTCTTGAGGGAGGGAGCAGAGCAAGGAGGAAAAAAAGGGCCAGGGCTATGTAACAGAGATGGAGGGGGGAAGATTCTAGAGATATTTAGGCTGTAAACGAGACAAGGTTTTAGTAACTCTTAGAATGAAGGGTGAGAAGTCTAGGATGATTCTCTTGTTTCTAGTCTATATAAGAGGGTAAGTAACAAGAGTCTCATCAAGAAAGAAGAGGGGCCAGCCTGTTGGCACAGTAGTTAAGTTCACACATTCCACTTCAGCAGCCCAGGGTTCACCAGTTCAGATCCCAGGTGCGGACTTACACAACGCTTGTCAAGCCATGCTGTGGCAAGAGTCCCACATAAAAAGCAGAGGGTGATGGGCATGGATGTTAGCTCAGGGCCAGTCTTCCTCAGCAAAAAGAGGAGGATTGGCAGCAGATGTTAGCTCAGGGCTAATCTTCCTCCAAAAAAAAAAAAAAAAGAACGAAGAAGAGAGACATTTTTATTTATCAAGACTGATGACAATGTTCATAACAATCCCTGGAATTAAGGTCGTAGTTACAGTAGAAACACACTGGGCTTGGAGACAGGAGACTGAGTCTTAAAACGAGGGTTCTGCTACTTAGTGTGTGTATGCTAGGGCGATGACCAGTCCCTTAGAGCTCAGGTTACTCACCTTCGAAGGTAAGGTGAAGGTACCAGGTAAGACCTAACATACCACGAGTCAGTGACCTCTCAGTAATCAACCCTTCAGAACAAAGCTCCACGTCCAGAAGCAACCTGGGGAAATGTGAATGCCCGACACAGCTGACTGAGAAGAATAGCATTCGAGCAGCACAGTTCCCTCCTTGGGCCCTCACTCTGATTGATCCCCCTGGGTTCTGATTGACCATAAACACTAATCCTAACAACTTTGATTTCACAGCCATGGAGAACAAAGGGCAAAACTATTAAGGAAGAAAGGAGAGTTATTTGAGGTGGATACAAGAGCAGAAGCAACGGCAGCTTATAACTAATCTGACCAAACAGAAAAAAATTTTAAGTAGGCATAACACTCCACTACTTCATGTTAAAAAATAGTGGTCCTGAGTCATCAGAAAAAAGATTAAATTACATTGAGCACCCTCTGATTAAGAAACCATAGGAAAGTAAGAAGGTAGAAAGGATATACTATATTTTATAAAGATTTCCATCAAAAATAGTTAAATTTAAAAGATTTTAGTCCTTGAACGTATAAGATTCAGTTACCTGGAAAACTAATTTATGATCAGTTACCTGGAAAATTCCATCTTATTCTGGAAAATGACCAGATAAATGGTGTGTTACTGAATGTGCTACTTTAGCACAAATAAATGAATCAAGTTTAAAACAAAAGCCTACTTAATTTCTAGACAGCTTATTTTACCTGAACTGTAAAGTATTTCCCAGGAATTCCTCGTATATTTAAAATATTAATGTGTAACACTTTATATTCTTCAGATAAGTGGAAGCAACAAAAATAAATAATGGAATCAATTTAATTATCTACACTAATGAGGGAGAAAATAGTATGGATGATACCAAATAATGAATATATTAAAATCACTTATATCTGACTGAGATATACTTAGTGGCACAGATTTAATTACTTATACACTAAATATGTGCTAACCAACCTACACTCCCTTCTGACTAGACTCAGAGTATGGCTGGGAAAATTTGAGTCTCTCTGGGAAAATCCAAAGAACAAATTAACTGCTTAAATTGCCGGTAGTTTAAATTCAGTTTTTTGAATTTTAAGAAAGTAAAAGTTAAATTTATTCTCAACTTAAACTTCCAAATACCCATTATTCAAATAAAGGCTAAATTTCTGTCACATTTCTCACTACCCTTAACTAACTGAAGTCAAAATAACCATGAATGTTTCAATACAAAACTAAAGGTAAATAAAGAACTTACGACAAGCACTAACACAGGGCACAGATTTAGATCAGTCCAAAATGTGTGCGCCCCTGAATTATTCAAATGAAAACGGAGACTTATCAAAACACCCACATTTTACATCAACTGGAAACTCCACGTAGCTTGAGAGTCAGCACGTGGGTCTAACAGTCAGGAACAGATCCAGTATTCAGAGTAGAGTTCCCATTAGTCAGATTTTGTTACTCTTAAATGAACGATTCATTCACTGGTACACGAAACAGAGTCATTTTGATAGAACTTTCTGACAGCATAGTTCCAAACTCCGCCATGTCACTTCCAAACCAATGAAAAATCAAGAGACATGATCAACTGTACAATAAGGATTTTTCATGGAGAAACAAATTTTAATAATATTTAGATTTGACCTTCTGGATAGTTGTCTATGTTTCTATACATAGAGAAATAAGAAGGCAAACAATTAATTCTTTCAGAAAACATTATCATTCAAATTTCTTCACAGATGAAATTTCGTAGACTCACTGGTACTCCTCCTGAAGTAAACGAATGCTGATATTTCATGGATGAATTTAGCTGCCATAGCTTACATTTTTATTTCTCCTTCATGCACATGTGCTAACTTCATAGTCAAGGTAATTTCGAAATAGGTGACTTGCCTTATATGCCCATCTATTTGAAAATAAGTATTACTCTGTCAGTAATATCACGAATAATGAACAGGGATACTATTTTCCCTCTATTGGTTCATTCTATCCATATACTTTTCCTTTCTAAAACATGACTGAATCCTTAAATTCTATCCATCCTCCCTTCATCCCTTCTGACTTGGTTTTCTGATTTCTCTCATGGTTTACAGTCATTCTAAGAACTAGTTATCAGTAGATGTCTTCTACAGGTTATCACATACATTAATTAATATCATAAAAGACAAGTTTCCTTTAGTAATTTGGAAAGACCTAAAATTTTACTAAGCATCTAAGCCACCGAGAAAAACACCAGATCCATGAACTTTCACTGGAAGTGTTTAAGCAGGAGGGTGAGGAACACCTGTAAGGGATGCCACAGAAAATGCTCTTGCACCAGAAACGTCTAATTCCTGCTCTTAGGAAAGTTGAAATGGGTCATTTCTAAGACTCTATGGTTTATTGTACCGTTATTTTAAAATGTATGCAAATAAACTCATTGCCATTTCAAGCTGATATAATGGGTACCTACACACATATCACGAGTGTGAGTACAAACTGGAGCTGGGTTTCGGGAATACAATTTAACAATACTTTCCAAGAGTCTTTAAACGTTCTTACTCTTTGGTCTAGTTATTACATTCTTAGATCTATCCCAAGGAATACTCATAAGTATAGAATTTTATCCAAAAAGGTTCTCCTCACATAACAGTGAAAACTTAGAACTCTGCAACTACACAATGTTGAATTATGACTTAACTATATGATGGAATACTACTTTTTGACATTAAACAGTTGCTTATAAATAATGACAAGCACAAACAGTTGCTTATAAATAATATTTAAAAGAAGGGGAGATGGCTATGAAGTATAATATTTAAAAAGCAGGACAGAGAATTGTATATATATCGTGATTTCAATTGTAAAACCATATCAAATAAACAGTAATGAAGTATACCAAAATGGAATGGTGATTGAGTAAATAATTTTTCCTCTTTATACATTACTATAATGTCTATAATGAACACATTTTTTTTAATTCAGGGAAAAATTGAAGATAATAGTTAAAGAAGAAATGAATTTCATTTTCTATTTTGGTGTTGTAACAGAGTGCCTGAATGGGTGGGGATGGGACAGCTGTGGCTGTTTCACAGCTGCTTTGGAAAAACATCTTCATGCCTCTCCATAACCGCTAAGGTGCCTTCCAGGTAGAAGGAGAAGAGCCCAGGTCTGCCCAGACGAAGCACTTGTCTGGAGGAGGACTTGCTGCTGGCCCTGGGCCATGACTCGGTAGTCACCTCATGCACCACCTAACAGGTCAATCCCAACTGAGGGGTCCAAATGAGAACTGATTACCCACTTTCCCCAGGAGCAATCCCACTACGCCTTAACGTTGTATTTGCTTGTTTGTTTTGTTTTAAACTTCAGCTACAACAAGGACTTACAGCATCCTAGGATATTCAACATTATGCGGATACTTAACCCCACACAACCCTCTCCCTGAGGTACATGGATGCAAATTCTGCCTCCCCTGACCTGCAAGCCCTACCACTGTGCCTTCTGGAATTCACTGTCTGCCATGCCCCTACACCGTCGATTTCTTCTCTGCATGCATAGCCCCATCACCTTCTTTCTTTAACTGAAATCAGGCTGTCCTCTGAAGTCTTTGTACGGGGCAGCTGTTTTTCTCCCACACCACATATACCACTGCCCTGAAGACGGTATGCCATGGCTGGTTCCAGATCTTTTTCCCCACTCAAAACTTTCTGCAAACTTGAAGAATTAGCTTTAAACCATTTGCATTATTTTCCTACTCTTGCTCTAACAAATTACCAGAAACTAGGTTGCTTAAAACAACACAAATTTATTATCTCACAATGATAGTGGTCAGAAGTCCGAAATGGGTTTCATTGCGCTAAGGTCGAGTTGTTGGCAGGGCTGCACGCCTTCTGTTTCCTTACCTTTTCTGGCTTCTAGAGGCTTCCGTATTCCCTGGTTCATGGCCCCTTCCTCCAAATTCAAAGCCAGCAGCATAGCATCTTTGCTCTGATTCCACTTCCATCACCATATAGGGACCTTTGCGACGGTATTTGGCCCACCCAGGTAATCCAGAATTGCTCCATTTCAAAAACCTTAAGGTAATCACATCTGCAAAGCCCCTTTTGTCATGTAAGGTAACATATTCACAGGTTCCAGGGATTAGGATGTGAATATTTTTAGGGGGCCATTATTCTGTTTACTAGACCATTCCACCCTATCTGCTTCTTGCTAAAACCAGCTACTTACCTCCTGATCACTCCTTCCCCTCAGTGATGAAAGTTTCAGCACTGAGTCACTGTCTTTTTCATACCATCACAACTTCAGTCATTATTCAGTGTGCACACAGATGATCCATCCATCATGCTGATCTCTCAGTTCTTTGCTATCATATTTCTAAAGAACTTTTCCTCCATCCTAACTTGGTCACCTCCTTCCATGATTACACTCTAGACATCTTGATAAAATCTCAATCTTAGGTATCCTGCCATATCCTTGGCTCACTTGCTCAATTATTACACTGGAGCTGTACAATAAGGCAGCCTTGCTAATACACCTTCAAACAAGAACTAACCTCCATTGAGACCCCCCCAATCCATTGACTCTATGAACATCTCTGCTGGTCATTCCTCCATTTATGTCCTCCCTCAATCCCTACCCAGTCTAGATTCCACAGTCTATAAGTATAATCATGCCCTTACAGGCAGCTCTAACTCCCTTGTCCTCTCTCCCTCTATCACAGACACCCGAAAACCCCAATACTTATTAAACCCAACACTCTACCCCCACCTTCCCTCCACACAAATAGTTGACCATGGTTCATAAAAAACACAAAACCAAGCTGACATTGATCTCTCACTTTAAATGCTATCTTTACAATGAAGATCCTAAAATTATTCCCAGCCATAACTCTCCCTGGAAATCTAGATTCCTATATGCAATGAGTACATTAAGTGCCTAGGTCTTGGTTTCTAAATTCCATCTTCCACTAAGAGGAAACCAAGCCTCCTGGTAGGAATAGGTGATTCCAGCATAAATACAAGATGAGCCTGGAAAACGTATTTGTGCCGGAAAGTAAGGAAGGACGCAGAATGATGCTGGCATGTCTAAAAGTCACAGGAGCCGGTTTGACAGGGTGCTCACTGGCTCAACCTTGGTCAATTTAAGAATCAAAATGAATAGTGATGGTAATATATACAAATAAACCAACAAATAAGTGTTAATGAATGAGGAGCAAATGATGGTATAAAGAAAATCACCATTTGGCAACCACCATAGTGGTGGTTGATTCAGGTGGGAGTTGTCAATGGATGCTACCGTTGGTGGGAGGAGGTTTGAATACTGGCGCGGTCTTGGGGTACCTTCTTCACAAAATACATATCAATTACAAAGGGAAAAATGGTGACTAGGTGATCAGGGTGAACATTCCCAGTGATGGGATGTGTTGACATCATGTGCTTTTGATGAGACTCCCACCTGAATCAACCACCATGGTGGTTGCCGAATGGTGACTTTCTTTATACCATCATTTGTTCCTCATTCATTAACAAGCATTCTACTGTAAAGAAGAACTTATCTTCTCTCCCACTTATTCATTTGTTTATTTGTACGTAGTACCATCATTATTCACTTTGATTCTTAAGTTGACCAGAAGAGAGAAAAGAGCAGAAACAATTCTGTGGTATTCCTGCCAAAACTCCTGCCCAAGTCTGGATATGAGGAAACACTGGACCGACACAGGTTGGGGGACATCCTGGAGAATGAAAGGCCTGAACTCTTCAGAATTGTCAACATTGTGAAGACAGGGAAAACACTAAGAAAATGGTAAGACTAAAAGAGACAAGAGACACAGCAACTAAATGCAGCATACGGATACTGGAGCAGAAAGTAAAAGAGATGTCATTGGGATAAGTTGGTGAAATGTGGATAGGATCTGTGGATAGGACTGACAGTGTTGTATTAACACTGATTTCCTGATTCAGATGGTTATATTGTGGTTATGTAGGTGAGTCTTCTTGTTTTTTTATTTATGTTTTTTACAAATGCAAATAAGCTCAGAGCCCTTCCCTCCTGAAAACCCTCCAACTTAAGGAGGACAAATCCCCCACTTAAAATCCAAACTCTTTACTATGCCCCATAAGGTCCCTGGATCGCCACTGCTGCTCTCCAACCTCACCTGCTAACACTCACACCCTAGTTGATTACCATCAGCCCCCAGACCTTTTTGCTGTCCCTGAGACACTCCAAGCTGGTTCTGCCCCTGGGACTCTCCACGTGCTGCTCCCTTCCCTAAACTGCCCTTCATCCCATCATATCAGTCAGGTCTCTGCTTGAATGTCACCTTTCCCAAGAGGCCTTGTCTGACCAAACCTCATGTCTTCAGCTCCATCTCCACATCTTGCTTTATTTTCTTTATAGCACTTAACATTATTTGTAGCTCTACAACATGTTGTCTCCAACAATAGAATATAATTCTTACAGGGGCGTCATACTCATCACGGTATTCCCATTACTTACATGTCTAACATTGTGGGCATTTGACAAATATTTGCTAAATTGACATATTAACAGAAATGTACGCATGACAAACTTTTAGGAAAGAGAAATAAAATCATCTTGAATTCTCTATAAATGGCAAAATAACAGGTTAGTGACCACTAGCAACATCAAGGACAGACCACCAAACCAGAGACATGTCATTAATAATAGAACTTATGTAATTATAGAATACTGAAACTAAAGATAGATTTACAGCAATTTAACTGACAACCTGCCGTGTGAACATTAGAAAAGGTAAGCAGAGAGAGTCTCAAGGAAAAAGCCTTTTGGAGCTGTTCAAATGACAAATATCTTCATAATAATATAAAGGTAAATCTGGTAGACATATACAGGATTCAAAAATGCATACTCCAGTGGCTTGTATATGCATCAAGAATGAAAATCAAGCAAATAAAAGACTATCTGTGCAGCCACGAAAAAAAGAAAAGAAACAGAACCGGTACACAAATGAGACAGATTGATGGCATGAAAGAAAACTTAAAAATAAATGGGACTGCAGGAAACAATCATGATGGTGAAAAAGAGAAATGAAAGCAGCCATTTCAAAATCAAGTGTTCCCAAGCAAAGTGATAGATGAAAGGATAATAATTAGAAATAAAAATTCCACCAAATAACTATCAGCGGACAATGAAAAAAATTCCGTGTGTGTGTGTGTGTGTGTGTGTGTATACATACACTCACATTACTACATATAGGGAAAAATCTATGATATAAAAAGGAAGCTGATAAAATTTCAATCTAAAAATAATGATTATTAAATGGAAGTTATATCAAATCATGGGAAAAAACATCGACTTTAAAAATTTTCTGCAATATATGAAAAATAATGCCAGTTTACGGTGAAATAGGTATCATAAAAATCCAAGGTAAATCCTACAATGTAAAATTAGATGGTAAAAATAACAAATCCTATAATGGCCAAAATGCGAATTATTTGAGAGCAGGGACATATTATTATCTCATTAATCTCTCCCAACCCCATTTTAAGTCCTTGGTAAAATTTAAATTTTATTTAGGTGAACAAAATTACATAGGACAGGTTATTACATTAAATGTGATAGTTTTTTATTGGTCAGAGAATAGGGAGTTAGGGAATTCCAGGCAGAAGAAATCTTCCACAAAGCAAATGAGACGGGAAATAACAGGGTATGTGGGGGGAGCCATTTGGAAGACTGACTCTAAATATGGCTTCCATGTTGATATCACCTGTCCAGAAGCCATTCCTTCATCAGAAATGAGACTCTAAGTGAAAAAAGAGATGACAGGAATTAATCCCGACCCAATACAAGGGTAGAGGCCTTTGCAATCAGAAGGATATTGTACATTTAATGGCTGCAAAAAACATTTTCCAGGTTGCTGGTGCTGGGGACACTAATGAGTTAACTCTGCTCTCTTAGCAGCCACCGACACTTACAGATTGTATTTGGGGAGAGAATGTACCATGCCCTCAACCTTCCAGTAGATAAGAAAAAGGAGACAAGGGGTCTTAACAACCTTAGGAGCGAAAAGGCTTTTCCCCAAGGTCAAGTGAGCAAACCACCCAATACAAACTCACTAGATAAAGACAGAGTGGGGAGCAGAAAATGACCTGCTGCACCCAGAACCCACTCCTCGTGGCCTGAATTCATGAAGAGATGCTTACCATTGTGAACAGAAGTAACTCGTTCCCTTGTATGTCCTTTCTACTCCCAGACAGCTATGTTGGAAAAAGACACACAATCATATTGACTGGGTCCCTTTATATCTATGATCACAACCTCTCACAGGTCCTTCTTGCTGCCAGGTAATCCCACTGTCTGGTCCACTGCCTCTCCCACTCCCCTAGATAACTATTTTATACCCCCTCCCTCCCATATTTCCTCCCTTTTCCTCATTTTCAGCTAGGTCCTGCTTCTCTGAGAAAATTAATGCCATCAGAAGAGGCCCTGCACACCACCCTCCACCTCACTACCCTCCCACCTGTCTCTGTACCTATAAAGGCTGTCTCCTCTCCCATTCCCATAGGTAAACTGGCTATGCTCTCACCTAAGGCTGAAATCTGCCTTTGTACACTAGATCAAGAACCTAAGTCCAGCAATTTGACCCGCTCGCTCCCTCTCACTACTTTTTCCCTCTCCAGGGGATTTCCCTCCCTGGGCCCACAAATACTCCCCCATTAAAACTGAAAAGCCTCTCCTGAAAGCTTCTCCTTCCCTCCTCCAGCCACTGCTCCTTTTCTCTATTCCCCTTTACAACAAACTCCATCTTGGGAATCTCCAATTTCTTTCTTCCCATTCCCTCATGAGCCCACTCCAGGGAGGTTTGCGTCACTATCACTTCATCAAACTCTTCTTCTAAGGTCACCAAGAATATCCAGCTGCTGAGCCCAGTGTTCAGGAGTCAGAGTCCTCTCACTGCACTTAGCAGCGGCAGTTGGCACAGTGACCTCCTCTCTTCCCTGGGCTCCCACGACACCCCATCCTCTGGTTTCCTCCTGCTGCTCTGCTTGTGCTCACTAACCACAACCTCTCTTGAGCATAACTCCAGATTTATACATCCAACTGCCTATCCAACCACTCCACTGGAATGTCTAACAGACATCTTCCTGTCAGATGAGCTCCTGACATTCATCCTCCAACCTGCTGCTCTCAGTTTCCCCATCTCAATGAACAGAAACACAGTTTCTCATGTTGAAAACCTTGAGGTCATCCTTGGCTCTATTATCTCCTTTTCCTTTCTTTAATGCACACATATGCATGCGCGTGTAAACACTCCATATCCAATCTGTCAGCAAATCCTGTTGGCACAATCTTTAAAATATATCCAAAAATCCTACACTTCCTGCCATCTCTACTGCTACTATCTAGCCCAACTCATTATCTTTTGTTTAGATCATTTAAATCTCCTCCTCATTGCTCTGTCTGCTTCCATCCTTGCCCCTTCTTACTGTTCTCAACACAGCAACCAGACTAACTTGTTAAAATGTAAGTAGGATCTTGTAATTTCTACCTCACTCAAAGTTCTCCAACAGTTTGTCAACTTTCCCCAAATAAAAAACAAAGTCTTTCTAGAAGGCCCTGCACAATCTGGTGACCCTGACCTCATCTCTCATAACTCAGAGCAATTACTTTTGCTGGTCTTTCTGTCTGAAAAGTCCTTCTCTCACATATCCACTTAGTTTACTACCTTCCTTCCTTCAAATCTTTACTCAAATGTCATCTTCTCACACAACATTTATTGAATGATTGAATGAATGAATCAGTGTTGTCAACAAAGCTGATATGCTGACTCAGGCCAGCCAGGCACTGCAGGATTCTAATCCCTGTGACGGAATCACACTCCAGGCACGAGAACCAGGACTCAAAGGAGACAGGTTTGCACACACATCAAGTTGTTAGCCAATAGCAGGGCCTGGACTCGCAATCACAGTAATTCTTTTGCCATGAAAGTAAGTAGAAAGCCAAATGAACAACCACAAGACTGCATGGTGATGCTGACATTAGAACAAACAGACTGAAATTATCTGGAAGAATATAGGCAAAATTAATCACGCAGTTACACTGCAGGACTGCTGCTCAAATGTGACCTCGCCCGGGCGCCAGTCTGCACACTGTCAGAACAGAAATTGAGTAAGCACTAAGGACCTTTGCAGCAAGTTGACTTTGCTGTGACATGTCAATGAATTTGATCAAAGTTTATTAGTTTGGGTTCCATGTGGTGTGAGCTACATACTAATCTCATGCAGAAAGACCATTAATTAGTCTGCAATGGATTAGAACTTTTTAAAAAAGAAAAAACTGGTCCTTCACCACAGAGAGCTTGAGAAGCACTACTATAAGGTATGCTTTTTCAGTGGTCAAAATATAAGCATCTACCTGATCACCCACCAGAAAATATCTCTTCCTCTAAATATACAGGAAAATATTAATACTTACTTTTCATCTTCTTTTTTCTTAAGTCAAATGTCTATTCAATTTTCTTTTGACAACATATACCCATAACAGATTGCTATTTGGAAATTTTAAGTTTTTTTTTTTTAACTGACATTGATAAGTTTACTACTTCCTGATGACTATTTTCTAAAGAGTCTTCTTGGAGATCAACAATCCTGTCTTTGGCAAATAGATTCTCCTAAACATTTTTCCCAGAGCTTTCTGATATCAAAGAGTTTCCATTATAACATTATAATGTCTTTTCCTAAACCCCCTCAGTCCTCTATATGTCCCCTATGACAGTTCTCATCACATTACACTGTAACCATTGGTTTAATTCTCTGTTCTCTATTGGACTATAGTATCTATGAGGGCAAGCACCATGTCTGAACTGTAAAACAGGTTTATCCCCAATACCTACAACAGTTCCTGGTTCATGACAGTTGTTCAATAAACATCTACTGAACAAATGAATAAATAAATGAATTCACCTTATATAGGTGAGTGAACCATAGGTGACAGAAAATTCGGAGGCCGTCAACTGGCAAAAGGAAGGAGTACAGGTTTCCCAAACAAGAGGACACAAACAATGGTATAACTTTCAGTTATGCAGACGGATGAGCTTTGTTCCAGAAACTCACGTGCCTATCACCAGACAAAGCTAGTGAACTGGAAGTAGATTTTTGTAAGGGAATGCAAAAATATTAGAAATCCAATAATTTATGGTCCAACAAGCGCAATAAAAAGTTTCCTTCAAACTAGAATGCTTTCCTGAATATTTATTGGGGAGCTGCTAAAGCAAAGAACATGGCGGGGGCTGGGAGAAGGCTGGGGAGGCTAATATGTTATCTTTCCTGAAGCAGAACTGACTCCTGTCTGAGCTAGAGGCCTCTAATTTTCCTTTGTTTCTATTTTCTAGTTTGATGAAAAGAAAAAAAGTTTCCCCATTGCTGGAGATCGACAGTCTGACTGGTTGTTAACAACTGGCACAGCTTACTTAATACTTGATAATTCTGATTTCTGACAGTTACAAAGTTTTCTCCTGATATGGGAGGCTGGGCACCCCAGGCCTCCTCATCCTGCACTCATTATGGTGTGCTATATCCATTGGGGTGTCATAGAAACTGTGATAAAAGCACATACTGCATACCGTCGAGGATAAAGGTGATGAAGAGTCAAAAAAGACTCTCTACAGGACTCTTGGAGGTTTTAGCCAAACCTTGAAAGATTAGTAGCCATTCAACAGGCAGAAAAGGTTAGAAGAAAGGTCATTTTCATTCACTAATCCAATACTTAGTGACAACCTACGGTGTGCTGAGTACTTACTGTGTGCTCTCTCTGGGCCCATACATACCTTGGAAACGTATGCCCTGTGTCTGTGTGTCTCATTCTCCACTAGATTAGAAGCCCTGTGACAGGACAGACTACATCTCTAGGATCCAATACCTATACAGTCCCCTGAATATAAAAGACTTTAGTAACTGTTAATCAAGAAGAAAACAAGCTGATCCATGTATGACTTACAAATACTTCTGCAGTATTTAGTGGCTCTTTAACGATTATGTCATTCAGGTCAATTGTACATAGTGTTTTTCACGAGATTTTGCTCCTTCAAGTTTTCTCAAGAGTATACAAATATTGTCATTTTTAATTCAAATGTGATACCCCAAATTTTTTCGCTTTGTTTACTCCTAATCTACATCACCTGTCTCACGATACAAATGTCAAAGGTATACCAATTTACCACTTTGTATTAAATTACAAATTTGCCTTGAAGAGGGTTTTTATAAAACTATTACCCAAGTCCTGTACGGTGTAATTAAATAAGTCAAACTAGCCCTTAGGGACCTCTTACTTTGAAATGAAATTTTAGAGCCAAAGAGTGTCTTTAACCTTTACTGAAGTCATGTCTAAAATGCTAGTTTGAATTTAACAAACTAATCAGATCTCCTTAGAAAAGGCTAGTCACGATCTCTGATGTGAATACTTGTGAGTCTTGCTCACCCTAAAAGGATCAACAGAGAAATTATTTTAAAACAAGACTGTTTTTCAAAGGGTGCAGTGAGCCTTAAAGCTGGAACACCATGCATCAGTGATTCAGGGTTACGATCTCCCGGGGTTGTCAAGTAGCCCTCAGGCCTCTGGCAGTTTGGAAGAGAACGGGAAATAAGAAATCGTTCAAAGATCAGCCAAGGTGATTCCAATCATCAATTGTTGATTTAATAAACATCTGAGGGCTCCTCTATGAGCCAGACCCAATAATAAACACTGAGGCACCAAGATGACCAAGTCCCCGCATCCAAGGAGCTCCGCAGTATTTACTGTATGCCTCCTAGAGAAGTTATCGCCTTTAAAACTCGTCAACATGTACAGACATTTATTTAGCAGGAAGATGATTCCGCCTAGTTTAAGCTGTGTCTGAAGGTTCTCTCAACTCACAAGGACAGCTGCAGAGACAGGACACCGGATCACAATGAAAGCCCAGAATTTTGCTCCTACTTATGACACTGACATGCTGAATGATCATGATAAAATAACTTCAGACTTCTGAATTTCAGCTTTTCATATTCAAATAGAAAAAGCAATCCTTTCTATCCTGAATGCGTTCTAAAGACTGCTATCGGAAAAGTATATGAAGCACTAAAAGTATGACAAAGGAGAAAAGTTTATCATCTTACTGAAATCATGGCCTCAAAAAATAGAGATTTACTGTATACAATAAAAGCAAACTATAGCACCATTAATGAAGGAGTTAATAAAGTCGCCTCTTAAAACTTATGCTTTAAAATCATAAACAGACTTATGACGTCAATATTTAAGATGACAAAAGTGAGAAGGTACTTGAAGATGACGGTCCAGATCCCTTACCCTGTGCCCAGATGACAGCAGCACCCGCTCACCTGTCTAACTCCACCGTCTCCACCTTCAGTCCATCCTGCTTCTCGCTGCCAGACTAATATGTATGAAACACTCGTTTCCTTTTATTACCCTCTTGTTCCAAAACTAAAGGGACTCCCATTTTAGGAAATCATACCTAAATCCCATTGCATGACTTTCCAACCCTTCTACAGTTGGTATATATTATTTCCCACTACTTCTAACCTAGTCAAGGTAGCCTTTCTTCTGTCACATAAATACATCATGCCCAATCCTACATCCCATTTGTTCAAGTTGATCAAGTTCTTTCTGCCTTCTTAACACCTCAATCCTTAGAATATCAAAATCCAAAATAGTCTTAAAGGGCCCACTCAGGTGCTTTCTCCTCAATAAAGCCTTCCTTATTTTCCACCTTCATTGATTTTACTTTCCTTTAAAACCCTAAAATACCAACAATAAATGTGTATCACAAGTCCTCAACTAGTTTTTACCAATGCACATGTTGGGCCTATATCCCTTGCTTTCTGGGTGCCCACTACTGTGGATAACACAATGGTTCACATATAGAAGGAATGCGTTTATATCCATGAGAACAAACACGCTCGCTGTGGTAAATAGAGCAGTCTCCAAAAGATGTCCACAGCCTAATCTCTGGAACTTATGAATATCTTACTTTACAAAGCAAAAGGGACTTTGCAGATGTAATGGAGAGATTATCCTGGATTATCTGGGTGGACCCGATCTATCACATGATCTCTTAAAGCAGAACGGGATTCAAGCTGCTGTTTCTGCAGGGAGCCACAGGGAAAACAGGAGAAGGAACACGGGTAGCCTCTAGGAGCAGAGTTCAGCTCCTGGCTGAGAGCCAGCAAGGAAATGTGGGCTCTAGTCCTACAACAACGAGGAACTGAATTCAGACAAGTGGAATGAGCTTGATCCTCAGAGCTTCCAGACAGAAACATAGCCCTGTTGGCACCTTGATTTTGGCCTTGTGAGACTAAGGAGAGGAACCAGTTGACCACGTTGTACCCAGACTTCTGATCTACAGAACTGTGAAATAATAAGTGAGTGTTGTTTTAAGCTGCTAAATTAGTGGTAATTTATCATGGTGGTAACAGGAAAGTAATCTGCTCACAAAAGAGGGCAGTGCAAGGTCAAACACAATGGTTCCTTAAATGCTGGTAGGTTGGACAGATAAAGGATCATGATGCTCACTTGAACAGGGATCAAGGTAAAGAGCAGACCTAACATTTCAGTTTTTATTAAATAAAATTTGGAGAGATGCGCATAACCAAACTGAATTTGAAAGGAATTGGGTCAAATATCTTAGAACTACAGTATATGATAAAGCTATTTGCTTCAACTGCTTTTGAAATAAAGTGAGAAACTTATAGTAAAATTTCCAAACATTCAGGCAAAACATCTCCTTATGAGCCAACGAGTTTTCTCTGGCAGGATTAGTACAGTCCTCGCCACGAAACACAGCAAAGTTGAATAGTTTACAGAGAGACTATACACACAACTCTGTTATTATTCATGCTATACTAACGAGATAATCATCCAAGGGCTCAGTGGAGCAAACCCACAGCTGCACAGGATGTTCTGAACTCAACTGACAAATTGGATGCAGATAAATCAATGGAACCAGACAGCACTTATCCAGAGGCTCTGGAGGAACAGAGGGTGAAACTATGAACTTTTTGGTCAAAATCCTGATGCCGTGTCATTTACAAGATCACTGGACCAAAAGACGGGCAGGGTGTGAATATAATCCTCACAAGAAGGGCTCCAGAGAAGATTCTGGTAACTTGATATCTAGCATTTTTACTTACCTACTGGCACAGTTACTTACCTAACTGGCACAATGACAAAAATATAATGAAAGGTAATAACTTTTAACATAGTTAAAACAATTTTAAATAAGCTTTTTTCCAAATGCAGAATAACATGCTCAATGGAAAAAACTTGGGAAACAGAAAAATATAAGCACAAATAAAAACACCCATAATCCCAACATCTAGAGGTAATCACTGCTATTAACCTTCTTAGATGATTTCTTGGTTTATTTTGTGTTCCAATATATGTGTATTAATACCCTTTTTATAAAAATAGTGTCACACTCTTCTAAGGTTTAGCATTATGGAAGGCATTTCCACAACCTGAATTTTTAATCCCCTCATAGAATTCTATTATATGATTCTCCTCATATTTAATTAATAATAACCTCTATTTGTGGAAATATAAGTGGATCCAAATTTTTAATCTTTTAAGTATATTTTTATGTATGTCTCTGGGTATAATGGAGACAGAATAAAATCCTGCCTTCACCATTCACTAGCCCTGTGACACTGGCCAAGTTGCTTCACCTTCCATACCTCAATCTTTTATCTAAACAATGGATGTAACAACAGTACCTACCTCATGGGGTTATGAGTTAGATAAGCTAATATATGGAAAATGCTTAAAACAGTCCCCCAAACATAACAAGCAAGAGATATTAGCTACTATTGTTGTTATTATTTCCTACAATAAATTCCAAGAAGTGTAATTATTGGGTAGAAAGGCTCACACTTTAAGAATTTTTAATATGTATCACTATTTTTTTCTATAAATGATAGAACAAAGTAAATTATTCACCTATACAAAATGTATTTTCCTGTCTCATATCAATACTGAGTAAACTATACAAACTCAGTCTACTTTCTAGGCAAAAACATACTACAATGATAAACATAAATATCTTATGAAACACTTTGAAAGATAAATTATGTTTTGACAAGAAACAGCCTAACACTATTATGTAATTTGGCTCTTCAAATACCCTTAGTAGGCTTCCCCACCAAAAAGAGAGCAGGCCCGAAAACAAACTAACAAAATACAAAATGAATTACCATTAGACTAAGAAAAAATACTTAGTTACTGGCTAAAGGTAGCATAATAACAAGGAATTCGTTTTCTGGAAAAAGCAATTTCAACTGTAGTGTCATGTGCTAGAAAAATGGTCTTATTTAATGATGACCTAGGAGCAGAAACGCACAAGACATTCTCTAGATGTGCTAGGAAGAGAAAGCATTGGATGGTGGTAAAATTCAAAGCTAACAGATCATGCAACATAAAAAAGCTGAGAGACTTATCAGACGAGTTGTGTGTATCCAGATGGACCACTTGCAGGTGACATACTCAGGACAATAACTCAACCTACTCCAGAGATGATAGGTTCTGAGCTATGAGTCATGAAAGGTGACACATTCATGACTCCCTAAGTTGTCCTGGGCTATTTCCTAATGAAACTGGCTCAATAAGTTCCTGGAGAAAACATGTAAAAGTGATGAGTATCAACAGGAAGAGCACTTGAACCACAGAACGTTACTTGACTTCCTCCTTTATGGAACCATGATGCATTTCTACCTCTCATGCTGTACACAAGTTGCACAGGTAAAACTCAAGAGGAGATGAAGTAAATCAAACAAAAACAAGCTAAAATAATTAAAAGCATATAAGGGGCCCACATAAAGATAGACTAAAAACATTAGTGCTCTACAAAATGGAAGAGTAAATTGGGCATAACTGAAGTTTCTATCTAATGATGGACATGCTTACATTATGGGCACTCCTACAAACCTGAAAGATGTAGTTACCCGACCATCAGAGCAATTGCTGCGATTCTTTCAGCAGGCTTACGAATTAAATTCCTTCTAGAAATGGTTCAGACTAAAAATGTAAGTAGGCTCAATGAGAGTTTTCATATATTTATGAATATATATACAATATAGGTCAGAGAGAAAAATCAGGGCTGTTTGCTTATAACCCTCATCCTCTGAGACGACATAATCAAAAGCAAACATACTCCTGCCCCCAGACAAGCCTCTGGTTGTCAACATCAGAGAGCGACTAGCAGGCTGACTGGACCCAACATGGCGCTTCATGGCTCCTTAAGTGGGTGATTTTCCGTGTCCCCAAATTATGAGTGATAAAGTCTATTAAGGTTAATGAATTCTTAAGAAATGCTTAAGAAACGAAGTGTTTTTCTTTGAATGATTTTGTATCAATTTATTTTAAAGTAAAAATGTATAATACTGGATATATTTCAAATTGTTAATTGTCAGACAATAACCAGAATTCTTCACACTAGACTTCTGTGAACTTTTCCAAATTATCGTTTATATAAACCTATAATAATTCATTTGAAAGGCTATTATACCCTAATTAATATATTTTTAGAACATTTTGCAAAAGTATTGTTAGTAGTATACTAGAAAATAAATTCCTTAAGAGGTCATGGAACTTCTAAAAGTATTTCATTTAGAAGTCAGGAAAATGTTCTCATAAAAGGCTTGAAAATTATTTATTTAACTAGTTCTTAAAATATAAAACAGCCTTTTTAAGTAAAATACTTAAAATCTTCTTATTGTACTTTCAATTTTTAGCCTGTAGCAAATAAATTCAAAATATAAAAGTTAATTTTTGGTTAAACGAATATGAAATAAGTATCATCCAGCAGAATGCTGATTCAAGGATTATGAATGTGTGTGATGAGTTATATATAGGTGCACATATGTATAAACATAGAATATATTTATAATACATAATGTATAGTATATGTCTCTATATAAAATATATAATACGTATCTCTACATAATCATATTATATAATATATATCATAAAGGTATATAAATATATACATAGTTTCTATATATATCTTTTGAAAGTGGACCAAAACACAAGAAAATATCTTTTGAGTTAAAGATAAGAACAAAAGAGAGTTCCAAAATTTTCTTACATTTTTTCAACTTTGTGCATTAAAGACTTAAAACTTTAGTTCTCATCTTATAAATTATAAGTATAAAATAACAATTAGTAATGAAATAATTACATATGCAGAAAGCCCTTCTAATTATACTACATAAACAGTTTCAAAGGTCAAAAATGAAAATCTTCAGCTGTCTCTTATAAATAATGAACAGTATTTTTAATTAGTTTTGTTTCAATCTTCAAAAATTGATCAGAATAAGGTGATTTATAGCTTTGAGACTGTACTACCGAGATTTCTTAACAATGCACCTGTAATTTCAAGTAATTTGTAATTTGTAAAATCAAGTAAGTTGAGAAACAGTACAAAATGTAGAAAGCAAATTTTACATCAACTTTTGTCTTTGGCTAAACCCCTACACAATTCTGAAATGACTTCCAAATACAAGTTACTTGTTCTTTCAGTTCTAAGTCTTGGAGGTCAAGAAAAGTCTGTGTATTTTAACAGTACATTCTAGAGTATAGAGGACACGATGATTTCATCAAAAATGCAACTCTGAGAATAAATTATTGAGCATTTAATTGCATGGTATGTGTTCTTTTTTATTGAGGAGATTAGCCCTGAGCTCACATCTGCTGCCAATCTTCCTCTTTTTGCTGGGGAAGACTGGCCTCGAACAACATCCGTGCCCATCTTCCTCTACTTTACATGTGGGATGCCTACCACAGTATGTGTTCTTAAACAAAGTCATTCATGAAATTATAAGCAGAGTTAAAATTATGAGTTATACGGTCAGCCTGGCAGCGTGGTGGTTAAGTTCGTGTGCCCCGCTTCAACAGCCCAGAGTTCACCAGTTCAGATCCTGGGCATGGAGCTACACATCACTCATCAAGCCATGCTGTGGTGGCATCCCACAGAGAACTAGAAGGACTTACAGCTAGAGTATACAACTATGTACTGGGGCTTGGGAGAGGGGGAAAAAAAGAAGATTGGCAACAGATGTTAGCTCAGGACCAATCTTCTTCACACATACACAAAAAATTATGAGTTATACATAGTTTTAGCCCTGCCATTATCATATCACTGCCATGAAAAACACTTATTAAGGGCTTTATGCACATGAACCTGTGCTAAGCAATTCATAAGGATGCAATCTTTGCCCTCAAGAATCTTGCTGGTTAAAGATATCCCTCTTTCTGAATTCAATTTGGAGATAATAAAAGAGAATGAATTTTCTTCTTTTCCTAAAATTCAGCACTCATTCCTCCTATGGGACTATATTTCAGGATTGTCCAGAGAGGTTAAGAGTCAGCTCTCAGTCCAAGACGTGCTCGCCTTCACAAGGTTGGTCAACAACACAGCAGAATGAGAAGTCACCAAGCACCCAACGCCCCCCAACCCCCATCTGGTCTCCTCCTGGCCAAGTCCAGCCTCCCCCATCTCTCACCCACCCTCTCCACCCTCAGAATTATTGGGTGATGTCAAGAGAACAATAGTGTCAAAGGTACCTTCCACGTCTGATAATACCTCAGCAGGAAAACTTTGCACTCAATGGTGAAAAGGGCCTAAAGGATTATTTTGTACTCGCTATTAGAAACGTTTCCTGTTCTCTTATTGCACGTAAAATAAATGCTTTGTGTATATATACTTAAAGGTAAATGTAAATAAAGTGGAGCAGAGATGACTACTGATCTAGCCCAATACCCATTCTCCCATTTCTCTTTAGTAATACAACTCTTGATTTTCAGCTGGGCACAAAACCATGTACCTTGTTCCATAGGTCTAGAGTTCTAGCCAGTGAGATGAGGTGTAGGTACTACTGTGAGGCAACTTCCAAAACCTCCTTCAAACAAAACTGAGCATATGCCATTTGCCACGAAATGCATGACAGCCGGACGAGAGCATCCATCTAGGACAAGGAAGAGACATGCTATGGACAGCAGAGCAGTGAGTCACATGGAGCCCGAGTCCTCACAATCGTGAAGTCACCACATGAGCCCTGGACCACCGACCTCTCTAAATTTAAGAGAGAAATAAACTTCTCTCTTGTTTAAGCCACGTGGATTTCCCACTGAAAGTTGCCAAAGCTAATCTGACTGAGACGTGATTTATCTACACATATACTTGTGAGTTTTTACTACATATTTTTTCCTTGTTTCATTAACAGAAAATACAAATTAACACACAAAAACATACCCAAGAAATAACAGAAGATTATACAACACATTTCACTTATGAAAAGCAGAAACGTCAGTTGTAAATCTCTTACAGTCACACACACAAGAAAAAGAAAATCATATTTGAGATTTAGACTAAAAACATACAAACTCCATTAGACAGTGAGTCTGTAGAAATCTGCTCTGAAACACTGATAACCTGTCTTGTCCTTCTGCTCTTTCCTGCTTATTTCCAAAATACTAATATTTTCTTTATATTGTTTGCCATAACTTTACCTTTTGGCCACATGAGCCTTAAGTCTTCATTAAAAGACACTAAAAACAACAAAGATTTGAACAAAGAAGATTTGCTACGTATAGAAAGACTAATGTTTTAAATGTCAGTTATTCCCACATTGATTCATAAGGTTAACACAATTCCAAACAAAATCCCATAATTAAGGGAAAATGTGGATGTAAATACTTATCAACTTTCTGGATGATGTTTCTACATTTCATAACAATAGAAGACACCATAAAAGAAACAAATTAACCTAGTCAGACCATATTTTTTAACAAACTCAAAATGTGCTATCAAAGCCAACTTAAAATGAAAAAGCAAGCCACAGGCTGGAGAAAATATGTGCAACAAATATGACATAATATAGATAGGTTAATTTCCTTACGAATAGAGTTCACAGCAAGTTAACAATTTAAGGACATAGAAAGACAATGTATAAAACAAGAAATACAAATGGCTAATACATATTTGGTTACTTTTCATTAATACTCAAAGATAAGTAAACCAAACCAATAAACCATTTCTCAGCTATAAAATTAGTGAGATTTTTTAAAATGGGAACTTTACAATAGCACCTACCTAAGACTACAAACTACTACAGAGCTTTCATGCATGCAAAACAGCACAGCTAAGTGGATGCAAAAGCAGGGACTCTGAAGGAGACAGACCACCTGCGTTTGAATTCTAGCTCTGCGTTTATCGACTTTCTGGGCTTTAGTTTCTCCAGCAGTAAAGCAGGCTAGTCATAGGCCCTGACAACCCCGTGTGGATTTAATGAGTTAAAACACCACAAGGACCAACGACGGTGCCTGGCATGGAGTAAGAGCTCAGTCATGTTTACTGCTATTATTTTTATTAGTATAATTATTGGAAAACAACCTCATAATACATATAAAGACCCTCAAAGAGCCTTCTACTCTCCAAACTAGTCACTTAACTCCTGGGAATGTACTCTAAAAAATAGCCCAAAATACAGGAAAGGTTTTTACCCACAATTATTTTAATGGCAATGCTATTTATAATTTTTAAAAGGTGAAGATAACCAACATTTCTAAGAATAGGTGAATGTTAAATCTCATTACAATTACACAGCTCTTACAACAACATGATGCATTTTTAACAAAAGAGGAAAAGAAGCTTTTATTGTAATGTTGGGGGGGGTCAGAAAATTATATTTACCCCAAATCTCAACTTTTCATATAAATAAGCATAGAAATAAAAAGAGTGAAAGGAAATAATACCATTAAGAGTAGTCGCCACAAAATGGTAAATTCTAGTTAGTTTTTTATTTTTATTTTTTGCTTCTTTAAACTTCTCTAAACTTTTTTTGCTGTACTAATTTTCTACAATGAGTTTACTTTTATTTATTTATTTTTTTATTTTTATTTTTTTAAAGATTTTATTTTTCTTTTTTCTTCCCAAAGCCCTCCGGTACATAGTTGTATATCTTTAGTTGCGGGTCCTTCCAGTTGTGGCATTTAGGACGCCTACCACAGCATGGCGTGCCAAGCCGTGCCATGTCCGCACCCGGGATCCGAACGGGTGAACCCCGGGCCGCCAAGGCGGAATGTGGGAACTTAACTGCTGAGCCACCGGGCTGGCCCCTGAGTTTATTTTTATAGCAAAGAACTTTTTAAAAATAATTGCTATCTACTGCCACTTAGTACAATTACCAGGTAAAAACTGGATTAGAGAGGATTCCACAACATAAAGAAGACAGGAATAACCGCTACATAAACATTTCGACAGGCCATTTCACAGAGTCTGACAATTTGATTAACAAATTTTACTGATTAGTTAAATGTTCATTAAACAAGAAAATTTTAAGGCAAAGCACTAACATAAGTAAAATGACCTAAATAATCCACTTATTGCACTATAAATAATTTAAACTTCAAAGTATTGAAGTTATTTTTGAACTAGAGCTTTCTCGAAAATCTTTAACCCTGAAATCAAACGCAAAATCTCAGAACACATACATAGGTAAAGATATTATCACTCTGCAAATGAGAAGGAATAATCTAAACACAGTATAGCTTTCAGTATACACTAAATCATGTTTGAAATGTCCAACAAGGAAGAAATAAAATTCTAAATCATCTTATTAAATTAACAGAGGCGGCCTGTGGTGAGCTTCAATAGAAACAAGTAAGACCTGGGGTCATCCCTGACTCCTCTTCCTCAGACCACATGCCCATCATGGAATTCCATTGGTTCTACCCCCGAAGACATCTCTGCCACCCTGGCCCAACCCATCTTGTCTGGATTACTGCAATAGCCCCCACCCAGGCCCCCTATACTCATCCCTACACTCTTCAACCCAGTAGCCAGAGCAGTCCTTTCTGTTGGATCCTGTCGCTTCTTCTGATGGCTTCCCATCTTGACTAAGTAAAAACCCAAATCCTTACAAAGGCACTGATGGTGGAGCCCCTGTTATGTCGCTAGCTGAATTCTCCTCTACTGCCCACTGACATCTCCTGCCCACTGACATCTCCAGCCCACAGCCTCTCAGCTGCTCAGGGAAACAAGCTGAAGCAACCGTCCCAGCTTTGGCGTTTGCATTCACCAGAACACTCTTTCCTGAGATAACAGCATCACCCACTCCCTCACTTCTCTCAAGTCTTTGCTCAAATGTGACCATCTCCATGAAGCATCCCTCAGCCACTCTATTTAAAATTGCAAGCCACTCAACCCTATCTCTTATCCCCTGGTCTTCCCCCTGCCACAGCACTTATCACTTTATAACATACTATATAATTTATCCATGATGTTTATTATTTATTCTCTGGCCCCTCTGAATATTGTCACTAAATAAAAGCTCAGTGAGGGCGGGAATTTTTGTCCGTTTGGCTCACAGTTGTCTCCCAGGCACACAGTGCATGCTAGAAAAAAGTGTTAAATGAAGGAAAGAAGTGGTACATTTACCATGGTACACAACAAGCCTACGATGGGAAATCTGCTAAAAATACATTTAAATGCTACATTTCTCTCTTTTAACACCAGTGACACTTAATGTCTGTACTGCTAAAGGTGATTATTATTGTACATCTGGAAACTATCCTCATTGCGGAGAAAAATATGCACTGGAATAGCTAAAAAAGAATGTTTGAAAGATAAAGACATTCCTTCTCCAAAGCTAGCCTCTCATTATCTTTAATTCGTTACTTAATCTTCCATCTGCCACGTTGATTTTTGGGTTTTTTTAAAAAAAAAAAAAAAACAGCAAAAATCAGAATATCAGTAACCAGTTGAAATACTGTCGCAGACACAAACAACCAAACAGGCACGGCCAGCAAACACAGGTAAAGTAAAAACTTCAAGCAGCCAGGACATTATCAGTAACATCTGTGGTGGCAACAGGATTTTTCTGTGCAAATCAATTACAGTTTGAGCATTCAAACATTGCTGCCCTATGAAATTTTAAACTCCTCGAGACATGCTGACTTCCTCACCACCTTGCACACTGCTCTTTCCTCGCCTTGGTGACCAGCAGCACATAACGTTTGCAAAGTTGAACTCAACTTGCAGTAAAAAAACTCCCTGGGTCCAAGCAGGGCAACCACATGGTGAGATCTACTTTTGATAAGGCTATCTCTTGCAAAACCTGGAGGCACAAGATAATCACTGAGCCCCCGCCCAGCTCTACATCAGTGGTTCTTCTCAACCACGGCTGCACCTCAGAGATATCTGGAGAGCTTTGAAAAGAACTGGCCCCCACTCACTGGAGGTCCTGATCCTCCTGTGCAGCCTGAGTTGAGAACCACTGATCTAACTCATTCTATTCTCTAAAACTTAGACTCCAAATACTCATTCCGCAGGTGTATTCAGGGACTCTCTCTGCCTGTCTTGTTGCTTTTCTTACAGAAATCCTATACAGGGCTAATGGTAGAGAACACAGTCCTGTCTGGCAGCTGCTATGTGAGCCTGCCGCGCAACGTTACGTGGTGAGTGAAGAGGCAGGCATGGTCTAGGGAAAGTGACCTGAAGACAGACAGACCAGCTCTGCCACTTGAGGAACCCTTAGTAACACTCAGCTGTTTGGGCCTCAGTTTGGGATCCGCAAAATGGAAGGAACAGAATGGTCCCAAACTTTGTGGTTGTAAGAATTTACTAAACAAACCCTTACACAGCAATAATCATGTGCCAGACACCCTGGAAGTGCTTTACAAATCACCATCCCAGTTCTACATCCTCCCCACTTTACATATGAGGAAATGAAAACACAAAAAGATAAAGAAACCTGCCTAGGGTCACATCTTGGCAAAGCTAGGATTGAAACCCAAGCAGCTCTGGCTCCAGGGTCAGCCAGGGAAGCTCACATCACTAATATTAGAAATATAGCACAATAAGGAAGGTCTGAGGATCCCTCTGCAAGCATCTGTGCCAGGCCTGGTACCTCGGTGGTGAAGTCATTGGGCACAACTCCCTTGTCTCATACAACTTTACCTTATTTAATATTCTGACTGCTCCTTTAGGATGGATTGTGTATGTGTGTGTGCACATATCTCACAGGCATGCACACAAAGACACACATGTGCACACAGACCCACACACAGACACATACACATCTCAGTCTTTAGTTGCCGTAAAATGTTGAGTCCATCACTGCTCCCTTCCTGCTATGACCGCCATCACTGCCACAGCTATTTCTAGAATATTCCACTTACTAAAACATTTTAGATGTATTTATTCTTTAAGAGCAGAAGGATAAACTACAAACCACATTTAATAAAAGAAATAATGATTTCCTATAAATCTTATTCATTCCTTCATTTGTTCATCCAACAAATGCTTACTGAGTACCTACTGATAGAAACAGTTCCTGCCATCAAAGAACTTACTTACAAACTAATGAGGGAAACAAACAAACTTGGGGTAAGGTCAAAGCAGTACAGGACAGTTTCCATACAAGGGCTCTAAGTGTTAAGACAGAAAAAGCACAGAACCCTTTAGAGAATTAACAAAGGATTCTTGGAATTAGATATCTAAGTTGCAATCTCATGAATGATAATGTCAGAGAGGCAAGAGTAATAGTTAGTCCAATTTAGGGTATACTGAGTTTGAGACCCTGATAGGAAAGTCAATAGCCAGTTGTCTACACGAATTTGAAGCTCAGAAGAGAGTGTGACCAGGAAAAAAAATACTTGGAAAATATCAGTTTCTAGATGGTAATTCAGGTTCTGGAAGTATCTGAGATTGTTAAGGAAGAGTGCAGAATTAGAAAAGACAAAGACCATGGACAATACTCCAAGAATCACCAGCATTTAATGCCTGATAAGAGAAAAGAAAACCAGACAGGAAAGAGACAGCCAGAAGGGAAAGAAGAAAAGTAGGAACTTACGATGTTGAGAAAGTCAGGGGAAAAGAGAATTTCAGGAAGTCAACAGTGTCAAATAGCACCAGAAATTCAGTGAGAATAATACTGAAACAGATCCACTGACTTAAGCAGTAGGACACCATGAATAACCCCAATGAATGCTATTGCAGGAGAACTACTGGTGAAAGCAAGAATGAACTGGGTTAAGAATTAAGTGAAAGTAGGTCCAGATATGACTGGTTAAAACAATGGAAAATTAAAACATATTTAAATGCTAATTGGAGAAAGTCAGCACTGAAGGAGAAATTGAACACAAAGGAGAAAAGAAAAGATCATCTATTGAATAAAACATTCAACAAATATTTGTTAAGCACTTCCTATGTGTCTAGATGTGATAATACAGCAAAGACAGAGGAAAGTCTCTGCATTAATCAAGGAGGCAAAAATTAGCAAATTAAATAATAATAGTAAATAAAGTATTTGCAGACATTGTGGAGTAACTAGCACTGGACCAAACTTCCTGGAGTAAACCAGGAAACTGAACAAAATATGAGAAACAACTGTTTTCTGTTACTAGACTATGATGCCTGAGAAAAAGGAAACAAATGAGGTGAGCCCTACAGTCACCTTAGGTTTCTGCCAAGAGGCATTTATTGGACCATGGCATGGAGAGTGAGAGCCCAAGCAGAGCATGATGGTCTTGTTAGCTGAGCAGACAGAGATCAGAGGAGTCTGTGGGGTAGCATACAGAAAACAAGGAGTTCTACAGAGAAAAAAGTCCACTAATCTGCACATGGATCCCCTTGACTCTTTGAATACTAAGATGTGCTTGTATAGGGTCAGATTTCAAGAGACAAGGGAAAAACAAGACCAACTACTGGAGAGAAGTAAGCTGATACTTACTGGAGTGCACACTGGGGTGGAAGATATCAGAGTCCCACTGGAACCTCCTTAAACACCTGGAACATTCAGTAGGGACCCTAGAAGACCATGCATTAGAATTGGGCTAAACATGCGCCACAGTGAAGACGATTGTTTGCCCATCAAACAAAATGCAAAGCCCAGACTTGAGGAGATCAAGCTGATAACACATGCAGTTTAGCTTGCTGCCAGAATAAAAATAAATACTTCTTAAAGGAAAAGGCAACTCTTAACCAGGAAAATGTAAACAGACACAACAATAACAGAGATAATGGAATTAATAGACAAGGACTTCAAATGAACCCATAAATATGATTGAGGATTTTAAAAAAACAAAACAAAAAATGAATATAAATTAAAATATAGAGGAAAAAATACAAGAAACCTCTAAAGTTGAAAAATACAACACCTGAAAAGAAAAAGTGACTGGATGCGCATAAAAGCACATAAACATAGGAGAAAAAAAATATCTGTGAATCTGAAGACAAGGCAATAAAAACTGTAGAGACTGAAGCATGGGGAGAAAAAAGCCTGAAAGAAATAAAGAGTCTCAGTAAACAGGGAAATTATCAAGCAATATACTAAATATGTCACTGGAGTCCCGGAAGAGGGCAAATCATTTAAATGTTTAAATGTTGGCAAATTAGTTAAAAATATAAACCCATATATCCAAAAGGCGAATAAGCTCCAAACAGAATAAAAACTAAGAAAATACACCAAGGCACATCATAATGAAATTCCTGAAAACTAATGACAAATTGAAATGCTTATAAAGCAGCCAGAGGGGGAAAAAAAAAATAAATTACACACAGGGAATAAATAAGTGTTACTACTGACTTTTTATCAGAAACAACACAAGTCAGAAGACAATGGAAGAACATTCTTATCTTTCAGGAAAAAATAAAACTGTCACCTTGGAATTCTATATCCAATGAAAATGTCATTTAACAACAGAACCAAAACTGGTTTTCAACCAAAGAAATGCCTAGAGAATTTGTTTTCTAAAGACCTGAATGAGCCAGCCCCGATGGCCTAATGGTTAAAGTTCGGCACACAGTGCTTCGGCGGCCTGAGTTTGGTTCCCAGGTGGGAAACCACAGTGCTCATCTGTCAGTAGCCATGCTGTGGGGGGCAGCTCACACAGAAGAACTAGAAGGACTTATAACTAGAATATACAACTATGTACTGGGGCTTTGGGAAGGGAAAAAAAAAGAGAGAGGAAGATTGGCAACAGATGTTAGCTCAGGAAGACTCTTTCCCTAACAAAAGAAACCACTTCATTTAAAAGACCTGAACTGCAAGAAAAGCTAAAGAAAAACAGAGGTCTTAAGGCAAAAGGAAAATGATATAAGATGAAAACTTGCACCCACAAAAAAGGAATAAAAAGTATTTTGAAGGGTTAAAAGCAAAAATAAAAATTATTGTAGAGCTTATAACATCTATAAAAAAGAAGTGATGGTAATAGCACAAAGGGCAGGAAGGGGGATATAAAAGTATGCTGCTTTAGTGTCTGTTACGTGAAGGGATATAATATTATTTAAAGTTAGACAATAATAAATTAAATATGTATATTGTAAACCCTAGAACAACCAGTACAGATGAAAGAGGTTTAGTTAACAAGGCAAAGGAGACAACAAGCTGTACTTAAAATACTCAATCCAAAGGAAGATAAGAAAAAAGGAAAATTTCTACTTTATTTTCAAGTACATCCAACCTGTATCTAAGGAAAATTAATCTAATAGTCAAAAGGACTTACCATATAAAAAAGAACAGAACATGTAGAGTAGCATCGCCACTTGAAATTTTATATATTTTATTTGTTTATTTTTATTTATCTTATCATGCAAGGTACATAAGAAGTGCTCAATAAATATTAGTTAAATGACTAAACTAAGATTTATATATACATGTATACAGTTTGTGGTAAATTAAATTCTTAAAACATTGGTTCACACTTTGAATATCTACTTCCCATTATTTTATTTTTAAAAGCAGTACAATCCATTTTCCAAACAGAATCTTCTGTGGAACTACAACCTATATAAGGAATAAAAGAAGAGGGATTTGGTTAGGAAGGAGGCCTGGGGGCACCTGCAGCCCTGCCACTTGGCTTCCCTACCACCCAGGGCAGCCCCAAACACATCTCTGAAACAAAAAGCATTCATGAAGCACAGTCCACAAACTTCTGGTTTTTATCATTTTACTGACAACTATGGAATAGCTGGGGTTTTTTAAGCAGCTTTATTGAGATATACCATAAAATTTACCTATTTAAAGTGTACAATTTAATGGATTTTCGCATATTCACTGAGCTGTGTCACTATTACAATCTAGTATTAGAATATTTCATCACCCCCAAAAGAAACTCCATATCCATTAGCAGTTAATCCTATTCTCCAGCTCACTCCCAGCCTGAGGCAACTACTAATCTTTCTCTCTATATAGATTTGCCTGTTCTGGACTTTTTATATAAATGAAATCATACAATATGTGGTCTTTGTGTCTGCCTTCTTTCACTTAGTATAATGTTTCCAAGGTTCTTCCATGTTACAGAATGTATCAGTATTTCATTTCTTTTTATTGCTGAACAATATTTAAGTGTATAGATAGACCATATTTTCTTTACCAGTTCATCAGTTGATGGACGTTTGGATTGATTCCACTTTTAGGCTATTATGAATAATGCCCATAGAAACATCTATGTACACATTTTTGAATGGATGTATATTTTAATTTTTCTGGGGTACATGTTTAGGAGTGGAATTGCTGAGTCCTGTGGTAATTCTATCTTTGATACTTTGAGGAACTGCCAAACTGTTTTCCAAAGTGGCTGTGCCATTTTACATTCCCACCAGCAATGTATGAAGATTACTTTCCTTTTATTGTTTGTGCTTTTAGTGGAATATCTAAGAAACTATTACCTAACCCAAGGGCTCAAGATTTACTCCTATGTTTTCTCCTAAGAGTTTTATAGCTTCAGCTATAAAAACACTTTTGAGTTAATTTTCGGACAGGTGTGAGGTAGGGATCCAAACATTCTTTTCACATGGATATTCAGTTGTCCCAGCACAATTTGCTGAAAAGACTATTCTTTTCTCCATTTAATTGTCTTAGCACTTTGGTTAAAAATCAATTGACTATAAATGTAAGGGTTTATTTCTGGACTTTCAATTCTATTCCATTGATCTAAAAGTCTTTCTTTATGCCAGTACTACAGTGTCTTGATTACTGTAGCTTTGGAGTGTTTAAAATTGGGGAGTATGAATTCTCCAACTTCGATTTTGTTTTCCAATATTGTTTGGTTATTCCGGATCCCTTGTATTTCTGTATAATTTTAGGATTAGCCTGTTGAATTCTACAACAACAACAAAAAGATTCAGCTGCAATTTTGATATGAATTGTATTTAATCTCTATATCAATTTGGGGAATAATGCCATTTTAATAATATTAGGTCTCCCAATCTATAAACTGGTCATGTCTTTCCATTTATTTAGATCTTTTTAAATTTAACAATGTTTTGTAATATTCAGTGTACTAGTCTTACACTTTATTTTTAATCTTAAGTATTTCACTCTTTTTAACATTATTGTAAATGTAGTTGTTTTCTTAATTTCATTTGTGGATTGTTCACTGCTGTATACTATGTTTGACAAGACTCACTCATCACTGGGTGAAAGTGAATATTACGAAATATTATGAATACCATAAACCAAATAATCCAATTTTTCCAAATACAGTTGCCAGAATTCCCGAGTCTTAATGAATATTTTCTTACTCCCTCCTTTTCCCTGGAGCTGATAAATTCTTAAGAACCTTGTAATTATGTATAATTTAAATATTTCATGTTAACATTCCCTTGCCATTTGCAGGGGAGGACAAGATTGCAGCAAGCCTACCACTATCTCCATGTAATTTTAATTAAAAGAAATCCAGATACAATGGCATCATTATCTAGTCCACTGCACTGAACATATTACATAATATTAACGATAATATCTTCTATGTCAGTAATTCCAATTCTAAAAAGAACAAAATATTTTACAAACATTAGTTCATTAATCTGCACAATATTGCAATGATTTGGTAGGACTGGGATTAACATCTTCATCTCAGTTTTTATAGCCAGGAAAAGTGTGTTATAGAACAAGCAAACAATTTGCTCAAGGTCATTCAGCAAATCAGAAGCAGGTGCTTATTTCTAATAAAAGGTCCTTTCATTTGTCAAGAAATACAGTGGCAGGCTTATGCAAAGTATGTAGTTCTGAAAATGTATGTGAATCCAAATTTTGCAGTATATGCGATGGTACTTTAAATGTACTAGAGGCATTATTAAAATCATCTTATGAAACATTTTGCAAAAAAAATTGTTTTATTAAAACAATGAATGTTAAAATTAAAACTCTTTGAAGAAGCAATCCCCAATTAATGATCCTTACGTACAGCTGAATTTTCATCTCGTGTGTGTTTTAATGGCACTGACTAAATAAACCCTAATTATAACATTAATGTGTTTAATCATAGTAACCAAATGACAGTGAGCTTATGCATAAATGGAATTTTTGTTAAATATTTGTCCAGAAATTCAACTGTTATAAACAATATATAAAGTTATAAAGAAAACACCTCTGGGAGGTCTGGGAGGGCAAAATAGGATAAGTTAAAATGATTGTAAAACACTTTACATTTCTAAATGTCTGTGAATCAGCAGGAACTCATGATGTGAACCTTGGAGAAGAAGAAAAGTAAGAAATATTTCTCAAACATAGTCTCCTATCACCTTTGAGAACTTGTAGATAGTCTATAATGACTGGAAAAAGTTCAAACGACCGCTCTACTTCCACAAAAAGTAAAAGGAAGATTACGATAATTATGGAGCGCTACTATTTACTTCAGTAACCAGGAATATTACAGGACAAATTAAGGAACAATTTATAATCAACCTGAAAAGTACAAGTACCGGATCAACTGAAATGGCTAAAACAAAATTACTCCAGAACAATTTGCTTTAATATTTCATCTATTTAGAGTTCTGTTACAGGAATACATCGTGTTTCCAGAATATATCCAAGAATACAAAATAGATAAAAACATGTTTCTGGATCACCAAAATAGATGCCAAACACCCCACACATTTAAAGCATTTTACGCACAGGCCAAGCCCTTATGCTATCACTCAGAATCTAATGGTTCTAATTGCAAACAATCCTCATCATGTTTTTCTTTCCCTCTGATTCTCTAGCCCACAGCAAACTGGATACAGCAAACAGAGAAAAGGAAAGGAAGGAAAAATGACAATAACTAAAAGCCAAGAAAGAGATTGAAGGAATCTTCTCTAGGGAATCTGATCAGTCCAAAAGGAATTCTCTAAAGATACTAATATCAAAGGTGACCCAAAAAAGAGCTCAAGCAGATCACTCTGCAATGAAACTGCAAGTTAACATGTCCTATGCAGAGGCTCAGCACTTTCAACTTTTTAGCCTGCCATTTTGCATTATGAGCACATATCTAGGATTAACAGTCACCTAAGGAAAGACTTCAACAGAGAACTTAGAAGCCAAGACAATCAAAAAGAAAACAAAAGCAACTTGGGGATTACAAAGACTTGCAGAGAAAAGAAAACATCAAAAAAAAAAAAATCTATCATTAAAATTCTCAGAGATATGAGAAAGTATTGCATCTATTAAACAAGAACAGGATGCTATGAAAAGGAAAAGAACAAAAAGAGAAACTCAAAAATTAACATGATTTATAAAAAAAAAGAAAATGAGGTTAAAGAAATCTCCCAGAAAGGAAAAAGTCAAAGAAATGCAAAATGAAAGAAAAGAGAAGAAATACAGGGCCAGTCCAGGAGGTGCAACATTCAAATAACAGGAAACCCAAGAGAAAAGGAGAGAAGAAAAAGAAGGGCAGAAAATCATTAATGAAATTATTTTAGAAGACTTCTCAGAACTGAAGGAAATCAGTTTCCGGGTTAAAAAGGATTCGCTGAGCACCCGGCATAGCGGAAGAAAATTGATCTCCACTTAGGCATATCATTGTGAATCTTCAAAACACTGAGGAAAAGAGAAGTTCCTACAAATAGTAAAAGAAAAACCGCAGATCTCATCAAAAAATTAGGAAGCAGAATGGCTTTTAACTTCTTAACAGCAACACTGGAAGCGAGAAGACAATGGAGCAACATCTTCAAATTATTGATGAAAATGATTTCCAACCAAGAATTCTCTATCCTGGCATCCTAAAAATGAGGGTAGAATAAAGACATTTTTAGATGTACAAGATCACAAAAACCTATCTCCCATTCGGCCTTATCTCAAAAGATAGTGGAGGATGAGTTCTCCCAAAACAAGAAAGCAATCTAAGAAAGAAGAAAATGTGGGATACAGGAAGCTTGAGATGCAGCAGAGATAAGAAGCAAACAGAATCCTCAACCACAGTGAAGAATGATCCTAGGATCAGAGCTGTGCAACAAATATAGAGGGAATGGATTCAAACTTCAGCAACATGACTCAAGAAACATGACTCAAGAAATAGACACGCTGAGGGCTGTCATCACAAAAATCCACGCCCCCCCCACCCCCATTATTTTTACCATCTTTTCTACCTGAACAAAAATGCCCAGGTGAGCCTGACCCAGACTCGTATCTGTACTTGCCTTGTCCTAACCACAAGTTAATGGAGTTCCTATTCTATCACCAACCAACTCCCAGCCCCATCTTGATGCCTTTATCCAACGAGGATGTGCCTTTCACCCTACAGTGGGTACTCTGCTCTACTCTAGAGAGCTGGGGTGGGCATAGTGAAATTAGAAACAGAAAACAGAGAAGCACTCATGCCCTCTTACCATCTTTCTGCCAGGCATCTAACACATGACCCTCACAACAGCCCTGCCAATTCCTCTATGTTTTCCAGGACTCATTCATGACCTTGCCCACTAACTTCATCAGAAGGGGCTTTGTAAATTCCCAGGGGAAATGAAGCCCAGCTATGACTCAGAGACTCAGTTCACTTTCTCTAATTATGGGAACCTGCAGAGCCAACATTGCCCTTCCCTTCCACAACTAGGTGTATATGAGGTACTCAGCTTTTCAAAACAATAGTAAATTGTTTTATGCAAAATAACAATGTGATGATTAAGCTGTAAAGAAGAGCAAGGAAAAAACATTATGGGTTTACCTTTTGGAGGTGAGGGAAAGGAAAACAATGGGGGACCGGCACACAGGGGCTTCTAAGATGCTGATAATGTTATTTTCTTAATCTGGAAGTTGGGTACTTAGGTGTTCATTTTATTATTATTCTTTAAACCATAATACACATTTTACACTCTTCCTCATGCACTATACATCTCACAATTTAAAAAATGAAAACAACAATAGCAAAAAACAATAGCTAAGGCATTAAGGCATGACTGGTTAAAAATGTAAAAAAGAGTAGGTAGCTTGACAAGGCATTTATGCAAGCTGGTTTTGCATTAATGACTGTTAATTGCTGAATTAAATCAAAGCATAAAATAACTTTGGAAAGATGTCCATCTTAAAGAAACTATTTAGTGCTGCGCTGCATACAATCTCCGCAATTTGGAAAACCGGGTTTTCCAAACAAATAACTCCAGAGGTATCACCATAATCAGGAGTTAGAGAAAGGGAACACTTGACTAAAAGTTATTTGTATTACAGTGTGATATGCAACGTTGGATTTTAAAAAACAAAGTATAAAACACTTACATTTTAATTAAACTTTGGATTTCCACATATTCTTATCAATTAACCAATAAGAGTTGGCTCCAGATCCATCAATTGATCTTTACCTGCCCTTATGGCCACTAGGTCCCCTGATCTGTCATGCAGCAGGATGAGAAGTACCTTTCAGAGGAGTTCAAAAGAGAGGTGTGAGTTGCAGAGAACCACGTGGAAGCCATCAGCATACAAGTGAGGGATGAAGTCTTGGCTGTGGATGAGATTATCCACAGAGAACGTAAAGTAAAAGAAGATAAAGCCTAAAAGTAAAGCTTCAGGAAATTCCAATACTGCAAAGACAGACAGGTGAGGAAGCAGGTAAAAGACTGAGCCACTGTGTCAGTGATACTGGAGGACAGCAAGGTGAGAGGAAGGTCTGAGATGCCAAAAGAGGAAAGAGGTTCAAGAAAGAAAGAAGTAATGACTATTAATAGCAGCTGGTAATTAGTAACAGTAATCAGTAGTAAAATAAATCTTTATTTCTCACACACAATGTGTAGGCAGCAAGTTAAGCTCTTGACATATATTATTTCACTTAATTCCCCCAACAATGCAGTGAGACACGTACTATTATCACCACATTTTATAGACTCAAGGACGGAAAGAGGTTAAGTAATGAGCTCAAATCCAGAAAGCTGGTACATAAGGAAGTCAGTCCTAACACTCAAGTCCTCCTAAGTTTTCAACTCTTGAAAATCTTAGAACAGATGTAAATTCAAACTATGAGTACACATTCACAGATAGTCTTTAGAGTATAAATTATTCTTCATAAAAGTTGATGTTTTTCAAGGCAGGCTACAAATTTTTTCCACCTCAAAATTTCACACAGACAAGAAACTAATCTTAATTTTACAAATCAGTCCAAAACAAGTTTCAAGAATAAAAGTCCAAAACTTCAAATTAAATGTAGGCCAATTTAACCTTAGGGTTCTAAATGATCAAATTTTGGAAGGCTGGTTTCTTTAAATCAATTACGATCGATATGAGCCAGATGGCTCGACTGTCAAACTGGATAGAGCTGTCTGCGTGATAAGGTCACTGCATCTGTCACTGGGAGACTTTGGAGAAAGTGTCACATGCAGAAACTCCCTAACCTCATAGCCCATATATCTGAGAGAAGTCCATCAGGGATTACGACGTGCAGTGAGGGGATTAGACGGGGTTACAGTGTTTGACAGTGTTTGTCTGTCAAATTATCGTTTGCATTTTTATTTTGGGAGTAAAAAGAGGAGATGAAATCAAAAGCTCTCCACAGCCTAAATAGCATCTAAGGGGTTTATCAAGGTATGTGATTTTATTCCTTCATCTTTAAACCACTTTTTACTCCATCTTAGTACAAACAATATAATCTTAACAGGCGCCATACTGTGTCTGATATCAGGAAGGATATTACCATAATTAAATGTTATTTCTGTGAGGAGATGTATGTTACAGGTTGAGACAAGATCATATATGGTATTATATTGCAATTTGCAAAATCATCTCACTCCTGCTGCTTCAGAAACTCGCTCTAGAATAGCAATGACTGGAAAGCTACAGCACTTTCATAATAAAGGTGCAATGATGTCTGCAGCAGAGAGCAACAAAAAGAGTGATAAACATCATCTATCAAAAAGTAAAAAATAAAATGCAAAAAAGAGTAGGTAGCTTGACATTTCCCACAAATACTGTATTTATTCACACAAATCTACAAGCACCAGTCCCCATGCGTACATTTCTATTTCACAATTTCGGCACTGGAGATGCCTACCTTCAGGGCAAAACAATCTAAAAAATAAAAGTAACCACTGTGCTTACATGGAGGGAACGTCCTTGCAGGAGCATTTTTTGAGGTCTCTCTTTATAGTTAAGTCATAGATTAAAATGAAGCCTTAGAAATAAGGACTGGCACGTCCGTTAATAAACATTCCTATCAAGAATGGTTTTAACTCTCATGTATTTGTTGTGAACATTTTTCACTGGAAAAATGACATGACCAACAACAATAATAATTTAATTATTCTGTGCTGAGAATGCAAAGGGATAGAAATACTAACATGGGGACTCAGATTGTTTGGCTGCTTCACAACCACAATTAAATCAGGCGACCTCTGAAGAGGAGTCTGGTCATGCACTACTAACCTAACTGTGGGAGATAAAAGGATTTTTATCTGCTAGCCTGTAGAAGAAATTAGCCAAATTTAGCTTGAATTTGTATACCTTCACTACACTAAATGAATTAACCAATGGCCCATTCTCTATGCTTTCAGAACGTAACAAATGAAACTGAATTGAGAAGCAAAATATTCAGAATACAGACATTCTTTACAAAACAGGAAAATTCGACATGTGAAAATTCATTATTTTGAAATTTATTAGGCATAAATCAATATATTATACTTGACCTGAATCCTCACTGTTCCAAATTTTCACCTTCACCATGCAACCTGTTCCAATTAACTCATTTGTTAATGCAAAACAATATAATTTTCCCTATATTTTAAATTAGGAAGTCAGACAAGATAAAGTAGGTACAGACAACCTCTCTCTATAATGCTGAAAATATAATGTTAAAAATAGAGCTTGATATCATGAAAAGTTACAGAAACTTTAAAATACATACATTTTTTTTTCTTTGAAAGAAGATAGAAGGGCTTTTCTTCAAAATCCCTTAAATAAACTGCGGGAATGACAAACACAGCTACAACCATGGGGTCAAAACTGATGAGAATAATTACAATAATAATAACAAGAACAGCTAAAATGTAAAGCACTTGATTCCACATCAGACACCATCCTCAGGGCTTCAGATAGGCTAACTTATTTGTTCCTGCAGCAACCCTATGAGGTGGGTACCATGTTACCCCCACATTGGTGCTAAGGAGGCAGGGCTGACAAAGAGGGCAAAGCCACACAGCCACTTATTCAATGGTAGAGGAGAAATCCAAGACCAAGCCATGCTTCCTGAGCCCAAGCTCTTAACCACTATATCATTTTTCTTCTTTGCAAAAGTTTATCAATAACTGTATTTTACAATTAAGATCCTATTTGGTTTTACAGTGACAGGCCCCTGAGAAAATATGATAAATATGTTCTATTTATATACAAATTTTTTCTGGAATTTATGAATTGCAATTTTGAAGTGTCAGTAAACAAATCTACCACAGAAGATGATGTTAACCCAGGGACAGTTGGCAAATCCTCTCCTTGGCTCCAGCATTTTAAGAGAGCATCTAGGCAATGAGAACAGCATGTGCAAAGGCACAGAGCTGGGCAGGACACAGCCCACTAGGGGACCAAGTAAAGCTCTCTGTCACTCACAGGTGGGGCATGTGAGGAGGCGGCAGTGGAGGGAGCTAAGGCTGAAGAGGGATGCAGAAACTAGACGATGACCACGGAGTAGTTAGTGGAGGTCTTTGTGGGAAGCAATGACATCATCACTTTTGTTTTTGAAGAGAATAATTTTGTCAACGTTGTGGTAAGCCTAAACGCAGGGAAATCAGTTAGAACTGTTACATATTCCAGCTGTGGGCTTTAACAAAGGCAACAGAGAAGGAGAGAGGGGTCTCACTGAAACAACAGTGTGGAGAAAATCTCAACAACGTTGCAATCAGCAGGCTGTGGATACTAAGAAAAGTGTTGAAATTACTCTAAAGTTTTGAGCTTGAGAGACAGATAGCAGCATCCCTCATTAACCAGGACAGGGAATGCCCTGGAGCAGTAGCACTTCAGGGAGACAGAGAGAAGAAATTTTTTAAATCCCTTTATTACAAATTTAAAACCTAGGGAAGCTCCTTTTTCCCACCCAAAGAGTTCATATATATAGACTGTGGAGTAACTTCTTCCTCTAAAAATATAATTTATGGGAGGCCAGCCCAGTGGCACAGAGGTTAAGTCCACACGTTCTGCTTCGGCGGCCTGGGGTTCACCAGTTCGGATCCCAGGTGCAGACCTACACATCACTTGTCAGGCCATGCTGTGGCAGGCATCCCACATATAAAGTATAGGAAGATGGGCACAGATGTTAGCTCAGGGCCAGTCTTCCTCAGTCAAAAGAGGAGGATTGGCAGCAGATGTTAGCTCAGGGCTAAATTTCCTTAAATATATATATATATATATATATATAATTTATGAATAGGTAAAAGATGATATCCGTAGGCATCAGCCCAACTTCTAATAGGCAGTGCAATCCTCAGACAGTCACAGTACCAAGGTTAGTAAGGTTGCCTCACCATCCAGAAGTATAGATTAATTCCTACACTTAACAGGGAAGGATAAAATTTATGTGGCCCAACAGGGGAAAAATCATTCCCAAAAGGCACTCCTGGATGGATCCCCAAGTTTTCCACTTGTGATGATGATGAGTTTCTTTGTTCCACTGGGTCTCGGGATGTTTCCCAACACATACTACTATTATTCTCTCTTTTTGCCCAAAGGTATTTGAGTCACATTAAGTCTCAGGTTCCTACAGGAGAGAAGGACAGCGCCAAACATTAACCCATGAGAAACAGTGGTCTGGAACTCAAGAGAGAGGTTAGGTTGCAGACAGAGACATACATGAAACCATGGGACCAAGGAGCAGGCACACGGTAAGAGGAGAAGTCCCCACAGCACTCCTTACACAGGAGAAATGCTTAGCAAATAAAGCATACGTAGTAATCTCTGAATTATGCAGCATAATCAGTGAATGAGATGATCCAAATAGAAGAAGCTTTCAAACACTTGCTCTTACCATTTTGAACATTAGGTTAAACTTTTACTAACTTTGGTGTTTTCCCACTATATTCTGTCTTCTTTAATGAAGTATATAAAATATAACTCTTGTTCATAAATTTATCACTTCTAACACTAATTTCTTACTTTAACATGTTATGATACCCTGAGAAGTTATTATTGACTCAGTTATTTACCACCACCCTAAATGTCCCCATACTTTCATAATCTCTTCCTGTCTTCCAGGTGTGATGCCCCTATCATTGCTCATTGCTCCATCCAGCACAACTCCCACCCCCTCTAAACCACTATCTTTAATCTGCACGATAACACAATAACATATAACAAAGCTTGTTACAATTGAACGTAAAGTAAAAATACTGATTCAAGATAACCAAGCATAAAAGTCTTCCCTATGAAATAAGAAAATGGAATTTATTATCATAGCTATTTTGAATGTTGGGGGAGAGGGAGGTGTTTGTTTTCTCTCTCCTTGGTTCTTAAAACATATCTGACTTCTAAATAAATGGGATGAAAGTTTACCAAAAAATCTTCTGACTTTTCAAAACTCACCTAAGTATAACACAGAAATGAATGGCCTTTTTCAATGAACAGTCTACCCCAGAACTTACTCTTCTGCCTGCTGTGGCTCAATCAAGTCATTGAAACATTTGACGACCTGGGAGCTGCTTGAATTGATATTGCCAATTCAAACTGGAAGGCTGGATGAAGGATTTGTAAGGGAACTTTGGTGCCAATTCAATCTGGTCATTCCATGTAGAGACAGATTCAGACTGATCTCCTCTAGCAAATCCAATGTTCCATAAGTCACAGAGGCTACGTCACAAGTGAGAAAGGACAATCAAACGCAGTATTTGAGAGCTGACACAAGAATCATTCCCTTAACCTTGCAAGAGAGAAATTGAAACTGAAAAGCCCTAGCACTGCGAAAGCCCTGACTCATGAAGATAGGATTCACAAAATTCTTTCCATAATTCTCCTTTTCTTTACTTGATTAAATAAAAGAACAGTCCAAGAAAATCAAATTTCTTGGTTAGTTATGACTATTTTATCAGCGTGGGCACTTCCTTGTAAATACATATATATTAGAAATAAAAGAAAGAATACTCTGTAGTGAGAAGAGCACACTACCTGAAGTAATACGTTTAATTTTCTTTTTTGAGAACAAAAAGCACAAGAATCATTAAAATCTGATGAATACAATAACTCAACAGACTGAGCTCTGGACTTAAATATTAAAAACTCAGAGTTTTAGGTTTCAAGTAATGTCAAGGATGGATAGATAATAGGTGGGTAGGTAGGTACACAGACAGACAGACAGATACATATTTAAATCTTCTCTTGGAACACAGTACATGCACAAGCTACTTATTATTTAAATCTCAATTAAATCCTCAGTGTTTTCTCGGTTCATCCTTAAATATAAAAATTTTACTCATTAGTCAACCAAAGGCTGAATTAAGTTCTATGTTCAATCAAGAAGAGCAAGCTAAGCAGCGGCATCTTTCTGTGTGCCATTATTGTCAATGAGTTGGGACTTTGTTTTATAATTACAGTCTTAATAGGGTGTCAGGATGTTATGTAACAAACAGAACATCAGTCAACTGGAAAGCAACAGGGCACTTGTTAAATGTGAACTGTTGAGATCCAGGATCAAGTCTGCAGTGTTAGGGAGAACGAAGAACACCGATAAAGAACTATTCATCGCTTCGCCTGCCGTCCACACTTCCCTTTGGTAAGGTCACCCAATTTCACAGACACATCTGTCAGGCACCAGCTTTTTAATGAGAGACATTACTCTTTAACTCACAAATCTGCCCTCTTATATAACAAACAATCTTAACAGAGAAGAAAGTTTGAGATGAACAGAGAAGACTTTTGCAAATAAGGATTTAATAATGGAATTATTATTGGAATAATGGATTTAAATAAGCAGTTATTACTGTTTCCGCATGTTTTAAGTCCCTAAAAAGCATCTATTAGTAGAAATTTAAGTTTTATCCAGCCAAATGTCCAAATCACATCTGGCGTTGAAAATGAAATCAACACCTTGAGTTGTATCCAGAAATCAACAGGAAGTCATTGTAAATTGGAACAAAAGGTAATGTGTTCCATATGGATAGAGGATTGTAAACGCCTATAATACGCTTCAGAAGAGCACCTGTATTCTCTACAGCCACTAAATGGTGGTCAATAAGATACTTTCACCTATGCTCATTACTATTTCTAATTCTTAAATTTAAATTCTGTTCAAGACTAAAAGATCTTTAAATGGCTACTTTTATTTTGATTACATAATTGTTGGCATATGAGAGAAAGTATTTGGCTTCCAAACAATGTTGGATTTATTGCTCTGGTTCATTTAAAAAGCCATCAGACTCAGGTTACTTTTAGTAGAGCAGAGAGACAATATTGAAAGTTCCACCTGAGCTAAGAATATGTGTACTGCCTTAATTACTAGCTGCAAAAAGACTTCAGGAGAGATATAACTATATGTTTATCTCTTTTTCTAAGCAAATCTCATCAGGCAAAATTAGGTAATTCTATAGAAGTTAAGACTGCTATCACAATGGTTTATGAATAGGGAAAAGAAAGAAATGCTTTAATCTTTAATTCACTTTATAGGCAATTGAACAACATATTTCTGTAACATCTACCATAAAACAGCAACAACGTCATTGTTCAAATTCTAAACCAGTGGTTCTTATAATTGGCTGCATACTGAAATCATTTAGGAACTTTACAAAATTCTGATGCCTGGGTTCCACCACCAGATGCTCTGATTTAATTGGTTGGAAGACGCAGTCTGAGAAGCAGTGCTCTGAAAAGCCCCCCAGGTTATTCCAGTATCCAGACAGAGCAGCTGCTCTAAGCCAAAGACAGGTTCCTCAGCGATTGTGGTCTTGTAAGACACCGTACAGGGATCTCTTTGCAGTACTCCACATCGTGGGATTAGGATATGAAGATATACTGACCTTCCTAGATTTAGTCTCATTGTACGTTGTCAACACGGGAAGCATTGGAACGGAAGCCAAAGCGAGCCCCTGAGCAACCTGGGAGACTTGGATGTCATGCTCACTTAAGGCTACATACACCCGTAAAATGAAGTCCCATGAGCATATGCTCGAACTTTCAGCAGACAATCCAAACAAGATCCTTATCCTTTTTTCCTGTAATCTATAAAGTGGGGTAATGTGAGCTTTAGTGCAAATGTGCATAGAGCAAAGGCACGGGAAAGGTAATCAATCTGTTGAGGATGGCTATTTCACCACTGCAATTTAGGGCCCCAGGACGAATGCTACACAGCAATGAATGCCAAAAAGAAGCAAATTTGCCTGTGGGAGCAGTGGATGGGGAGAACTAACTACTCTCCTAGTCTTCTCCTAGAGTTCCAAAGAATGTCACAAGAAATGAGAGAGAATACACTTCATCAAGGCCTAAAGGAAGCTCGCTGCCTTGGGAGGATCTGGGAGACTGCTGAAATGTGGGAATGGGGGCTCCCTGCAATATCCTGAGGCTGTGAAACACGAGGGGTAAGGGCCGAACAGACCACCCAAGTCAGGGATGTGGGCTCAGGCAGTGCTTCCCTATTCACTAGCCATTTCCAGTAGTCAAGTGTTTGAGCACATAGGTCTTCAATTCATGTATTCACACTGAATTCTATTCCTGATAAAAAATAAAATGGGGGTGATGGGAAGTGTTACCATTCTATATGGTAAATTCTTAACACAAAATATGGTCTCTAAAGAAAAATCAGAAAAAGAAATGGCAGTCTTTAGAATGATGTATGGAACCCATGAATGTGTTCTATAGGCAATTATAGGCACTCAATAATTACTTGTTGAATTAATGAATAAGTTTATTCTATGCCAGACATGATAGCTAAGTCAAATTTTGTACACCTTCCCCCAGAGTAACCAAACAATCCTGAAAGAGCTATTAAGAAATATAAATCTTGGGAATTCATTTCTCTTCTGCTAATTGGTATCAGTGGTAAGGACTATTAACTTAAAATATGCCTATTTCCTATGAAAAGAATTTAATAATCCATCAATCATATTAAATTACCTGGATGCAAAGTAAAGAACCTAGCAGCTACAAGATTGAACAGTTACAAGATACACTACACTAGTAGCAATAATTTTACTTAAGACTGATTTCTTTTCACTTAATTGATACCCACGTCTAAACATCAAGAGAAATTATTCTAGCTTGAAGGCAAATGGTAATATATCATTTTTGTGTATTCTCTCCACAAAAATGAAAATAAAAAAATGACCAGTAAGCACAAGGCGGGTAAAAAAGCTCATCTGGACAATTAGTTATCCAAATATATTAGCCTTTGAGTATTTTATGTGTAATTGCCAATATCATTTCTTCATGACAGGACTCATTTAGTGACACTACAACTTCCCATCAATTCAGCATTTTACAACAAATTTGAACTAGTAATTAGTTGGTATGAATCTTGCTGCATTACCATATAAACTTTGTGAACAAATTTTAATAGGGCCATCTCATCTGTATTCACACAATGCTGCTAAACCAATTATTTTTTGTATGTTGCTTTAAAATAAATCTACTTTATTTTTCATATTAGAAGCTTTCCCTAGATTACAAATATGCAGGAAAAAATAATATTTTAATAAAAACAAACTAGGTAGCTAATCGCATCTTGAGTTACACTTCACTCTATCTCCAGATATGCAACTTTTAATATTACTAATAATTAGTTTCTGGAAATCCAGTGCTCAGTGTGGGATGAACAATAAAGAAGACACAATGTCTGCTCAAAATCCTAAGATTCTGAATTACAAAGAAAACAGTAAAAATATGTATCTGATAGACTCACAGCAATAGAAAGAGAATTTTATAGTAATTTTTCAGCGGGTCAGTAATTATTTATTAAAGACAAAAATCATATCAAACTTTCCATGATAAACTCAATTATTTATAGCGAAAAAGATGCTTGTTAAATGACAGTGGAAGGAATAAATATTCCAAATGAAGAGTGTGGATTGTTCGCACAATGTCACAGCTGATAAAGTATTCCACTGTGTGGACAATAATACTGGTCTCCCACCCAGCCCCCATCCCTCCACCCCTGTCCCACACAGCCTTTAAACTTCCACTTAGAACGCTGACTTTGTTCACTCTGACCCAGGGTCTATGTTCTTCAGGAGAGGCTGTTGTTCCTTCTGCATCCCCAACTCCAATTCACCCTCAAGCAGTGAATCATTACTGCTTATTATTTATTACTTATTATTATTACTTACTACCCATGGTGGTCCCTTTTCCAATGAGGAATGGGCCTATAACACAATTCTGGTCAATGAAAGCACTGTTGGAGCTATGGGAAGCTTCTGGAAAGTCCTTACACACACACACACACACACACACACAGAAATGCACTAACATGGGGACATTTACTCTTTTTAGCCTCTGGTCATTATCTCTGCGAGCCATCCCAAAACCAGGAGGAGAGCCAGCCTAGGAGGGCAAGCCCAAGCGGTCAGGTTGAGAAGGGAAGAATGGAAAACTAGAAAAACTTAGGTTTCTGTTGATGCTATTGAGGTCCAGAATTACCCTACTTCAGGGCTTCTCATTATATAGATAATAAATTTCCTTCCTGCTTAAGCCATTTTCAGTTGGTTTTCCATTACCTGTAGCTGACAGCATCCTGACTAATGATCATTGTAATGGATTTCAAAAATCACTTTGTGATCATAGAACACTTATAAAACTTGATTACATAGTATACCACAAAATAAGCCTCGATCCAAAAGAACATAAAGTATAGAGATCACGAAGATAATGTAATAAAAACTGAAACTCGTGACAAAAACATAAACCCAAACCAGCTAAATAAAGGGAAAATTTTTTTTATTTCTTCTCAAATACTAAATCATTTCTCAAACAAAAAGAAGCTAAAGAAGTGATTACAAATCTTTAGAAAAGAATGACAGTAAGGACATTACATACCAAAAAAGAAAGAAAGAGAAAAGATAGGAAAAGAAAAAAGAAATATAGCCAGATTTGTAATCATAAGAAAAGATATAGCATAAAATTGGGGTACAGGAGGCAGAAAACAAATTAATCATTCAATTAAAGTTATCAGAAAGCAAACAGAAATAAGCAAAATAAAGATAAAAGATAAAAATTGATTAATCTGGAAAAGAGTTGAATTGAAAACTATTCCAAGATGTTTCTTTGACGGGGCAGGGAAGATGAACCTCTGATAATAGTCTAAGAAAGAACAATTAGAGAAAACACAACATGTAACAGTGGAAGTAAGCAAAATGTGGAACCTCAGAAACAGATACTAAAAAAATTTTAAAGAACATTACATTCAGGAAATAGTACTCAATCTGAACACTTTACTGTTTTCTCATTATCCTGTCCCTAAGGAACCTTTCCTAATCAATATTCTGCCCTTGAAATTAAATGCTAAGGAATAAGATTTTGTTGGGTAGAGCCATAAACCATTGTAATTTCTAAGATTTTTTTTTGCCTCTCCCCAACCCAAACCAATTTTTACAATATTGTCCTTGTTGAGAATGCATGCATTAATACTAAGTATAATATTTTGGAAAAATAAGGATTTTCCATGCTGATTCAAGAGGGAGAATACCAGAAATACCAAAACAATTGGTAAAGTTGTACAAATTTTTGACAAATTACTACCAACAAGGTTAACAGGCACAGACGATATTATGGACAGATAATAACTAAATTTCTGAGTCTCATAATCCTTATGCTAGCCCGGGAGTTGGCAGACTAAGACCAGTGGGCCAATTCTGGCCTGCCACGTGTTTTTATAAATAAAGTTTTATTGTAACACAGCCACACTCTCCTTTACACATCATCTAAGACTGCTGTCACACTACAATGGCAGAGCAGAGTAGTTGTGACAGAGCCCTCTGGCTCCCAAAGCCTAAAATATTTATTATCTGAGCGTTTACAAGAAAAAATTGCCAACCCCTGTTCTAGACCATAAAATGATGTCTAATACAACATTTACAAAGCAAATATAACCTTTATGCACTTAATAGTTTTAATATATATACGATAAAAATGAGAAATTGATAAAGAAGAAGACAGTTAAGAGAGGCAGAGAATAATATACATTCTAATGAAACACGTGGAATGTTCGCAAAAATTACCAACCAAATACTATGACAAAAGAATATATTCACAAATTCAAAAACAGAAATCATATAAACCTTTTTAAATGAATGTAATGGGATAAAATTAAAACAAGGCTACAAAAAATACTATCTCTATATCTATCTATCTATTAAACTTTAAAACTCTTATAAATGTGTTTTGGAAAAAAGAAAAAAAATTTTAATTTCCATCTCCTTTACACATAAATAACAATTAGAGCTTACAGAATAAAGACTGGGAAACAGCCAAAGCAGGGTCAGAAGAAAATCATAGCATGATGCCTTTACTAGAAACACAAGAGATTGAAAATAAGTAAACAGTTTTTAACAGAAAATGAGGGGGAAAACCTCACAAATAAATCCAAAGAGGAAAGTAGAATAAATTACTGAAGATAAAAGAAGAAACGGGGGCCAGCCCAGTGGCACAGCAGTTAAGTTCACACGTTCCACTTCTCGGCGCCCAGGGTTCGCCGGTTCGGATCCCAGGTGTGGACACGGCACCGCTTGGCAAGCCATGCTGTGGTAGGCGTCCCACATATAAAGTAGAGGAAGATGAGCACGATGTTAGCTCAGGGCCAGTCTTCCTCAGCCAAAAGAGGAGGATTGGCAGTAGTTAGCTCAGGGCTAATCTTCCTCCAAAAAAAAAAACAAAAAGAAGAAATGAATTAGGAAACAATACAAAAATATCAGGATATTTTAAACCAGGTTCTTTGAAATGATCAACCAAACTGGCAGTTTTGGCAAGCCTGATTAAAAAAAGAGAGAAAGTCCAAATAAACTACACTAAAATGGAAAGACAAGCATAACTTCAGATTTGAAAGATTTTTTATTTTTCTCCATATAACTTTAATTCATTTTAAAATCTGGGCAGAATGGATGAAATATTAGAAAAATGTACTAAAACTTACATAAAAATAAAAAGAAAACATGAAAAGACCAAATAATCATAGAAAAAACTAAAAGGATAGATAATGATTTAACTTAAAAAAAAAAAGCACTAAGGTCAGACGGTTTTTGGAAGAGTTTTCCAAACCTTTAAGAAATAGATAATTCCCACATTATATAAACTATCTTAGGACAAACAAAAAGATTTTTTAAAAGGTACCTAACATACTTAAGAGGCCAATATAATTAGATTCATAAACAGGATAAGTATGAGAATAGACACTTAGATGGAAATACCATTTATGAACATAGATATAATTTTTAAATAAAGTATTATTTTAAAGTATAAAAGTTAGCCAAGTGTTATGACCATGTTTTATCCATGGTTTTATCCATGGTGTATAAATATATTTCAGTGATTGAAAAAAGGAAAAGAAACAAAGAAGTTTTATCCATGGTGTATAAATATATTTCAGTGATTAAAAAAAGGAAAAGAAAAAAAGAAGTTTCAATGAATATACTATTTTAACACAGTAAAAGAGAAAAAAATCATATGATTATCAAATAGAGGTTCAAATATCATTTGATAATATTCAACTTCAATTCATAACAAAAATGCTTAGCAAATTTGGATAAAGGGTATATACCAGAATTTTAAAGAAAATTTTAAATTTAATGGTAAAATATTAGAAGCACCCATCAAAAGGAAGAGTAGGGGCCAGCACCGTGGCTGAGTGGTTGAGCTCACGTGCTCCACTTTGGTGGCCCAGGGTTTCGCCGGTTTGGATCCTGGGCACAGACATGGCACCACTCATTAGGCCATGTTGAGGTGGCATCCCACATACCACAACTAGAAGGACCCAAAACTGAAATATACAACTATGTACTGGGGGGATTTGGGGAGAAAAGGCAGAGGAAAAAAAAAAAAAAGGAAGAGTAATCCTACATTGTACTGATTTGGATGTTGCAATAAGATAAACAACAATTTAGAATTATAAATATTGGTAAGGAAAAGATGAGATTATCATAATTCATAAATAATATCATTATTCACCTAGGAAATCAGAGGCAAACAACAGAAAAATAATAAGAAATTTTGGTAAGTAGACCACATACAAGATCAACACAAAAATCAATAGCTTCCTTACACCTCCAAAATAGCCAATTTAAGAATCTAACAGAAAAAAGCAACATAAATGCTAAAGTGGGTATAAGACTAAAAGAAATGTGCAAGGTCTTTATGAAGACAACTATAAAACTTTACTAAAGGACATAAGAAGCCTGAATATAAATGAAAAGATACACTCTGTTCAAGAATGATTAGACTCAATATTGTAAAGATGTCAGTTTTTAACAAATTCACTGATATATATAATCCCTGTCCCTAGCAAAATTCACACATAATTCTTCAGGAACTTGACAAGCTAATCCTAAAACTTACATAAAATAAAAAATACATAAGAAAATTTTTAAAAAGAACAATGAAAGAGTTTGAGCTATATGAAACAATACAAAGACAATACAGCATTATATTAATTAAATGATGTGCTATTAGTACAGAAAGAGAGAAATCAATAAACAGAAGAGAACTAAAAACCCTTGAAGTCATCATCATCATTGTTGTCATTGTCACCATCATGACAGCTGACATTTACCTGGCACTTATTACGTATGCCAGGCACAGTTCTAAGTTTATTACATAGATTAGTTCATTTAATTCTCACAAAAATCCTTTAAAGTAGGTATTTTTATTATTCCCACTTTACAGCTGAGAAAACTAAGACTCAGAGAGGTTAAGTAACTTGTCTAAGATCCCACAGCCAGTGCTTGGCAGAATCTGGATTCACACCCAGTACCTTTGATCACAGTAACCATCATATTATTCTGGTATAATGCCACATAGTTTATGGAGTTTGAGAAGCAAAAAAGGTAGACTTTCCAATCAAGAGACATGCTGACTATCTTCCACGTACCTCTCTAGATATGCCCTTCCGCACCCTGCTCTGTGCCCAAGAGGCTGACCTGCTGGGACTACATTAGTGGGCTCCTGTGACATCCAGTTGGTTTCAGCCAGTGGGGAATGAAGGTAAACAATCAGGTCAAGGTACTTATTCTGGCCCCCAAACACTGACTGCCCCACACGTACAACTGCTCCGTTTCTATAGCATTGTCACAAGGCTCAGTACATCCCTTGATGAAATGTCACAGGTCCTATCAGGTGGCCCTCTGCACTCAGCCCCTGCAATGTCTACTTTCCACTTCCATTGACTTTATCCCTTAAGCCTCCTCTCAAATTGTCCACGTCTGCTTGTACAATCTATTTTCTGCCAGGACCCTGACTGATACACTGAGAACGGATCACTTAATCAAATCAGCTATCCTTTTGGGGAAATAAGCAGTTAAAGCCCTACCTCATATCACTCACAAAAAATATTCTAGACAAACTGAAGATCAATAAATTCAAAACAAAATATTAACAGAAGTAGTATAGGGAAAATATTTCATAACCTCGGGTAAGGACTCCTTCTTTAAAAAGACATAAAACTTAAAACACATAAGAGAAAAGCATAATAAATTTAATGACATCAAAATTTAAATTTTTGTGAGCCAGCCCTGATGGCCTAGTTGATAAAGTTCAGTGCTCTCACCGCTTGGGCAGGCCAGGTTCACCCCTCGGTCACAGAACCACACCACCCATTTGTCAGTAGCCATGTTGTGGCAGCGGCCCACATACAAGAACTAGATGGACTTACAACTAAGATATACAACCATGCACTGAGGCTTTGGGGAGGAAAAAAGAAATTTTAATTTTTGTGTAACAAAAATAATGTAACAGATTTGGCAGGGAGAACTTGTAATATAAGAAATGATTAATAATTAGAGATGTAAAGAACGTCAAAACATCTATGAGAAAAGATAAGCTGCACAATAATAAAGTGAAAGGACATCTTCTATCAGACATATTGTAAAGCTATAGCAATAAAATATATAGTACTGGTGTGTCAAAAAGATACAGGTTTTATTTTACAGTATTACAATAGATCTGATATCCTAAACTACATACCTACTGACAACAATTAAAAATGTTAGATGCAATGTATTTCTGATCAGGCAAGAGAGTAAGGAACTGGCAGGGGAAAGTGAAAGCTGGCCTCTAGCAGCACAGTGAGCTTTCACCACCTCTCTGAACTCAGATGGCCTGGAGCTTCTTTCTGGCTTGATGACTGCATGGGGCATCAGAGACAGGCGATAAAGCCTATGGCCTCTACAAGGTGGGAAGTTCAAAAAAGACTTCTGAATAAAGTTGGAATCACAAACTCCTTCAACCACAGTGTAAAGGTGAATAAGAGATAAATCCCTGTGGAGAAGAGAAAAGCAAAGAAACAAGTCTGACTCACTGGACTGATGGGAAGGCTCTTCCCGAGAATTTATATCCACCAGGGGGCCTCACGCTGGTCTGCAGCCCAGATTCTGGCTACAAGACCAGAAGTCCAAAGCAACCTCAAGGAAACCACTTTTAAATGTAGCCTTTGGGTAGCTGTACCTCCAGGCAACTGGCAAAAGCAAATACAAATCCTCCCTGGAGGGAAGCAGCTCCAGCCCAGGAATCAAAGCATTACTGAAGGCAGCCAAAGAGAAAACCAGGTGAAGGATTAGCAAGCAATTCACGCAGACAAAATATACATAATCAATAAATAGAGAAAATGATGCATACTCTCACCGTAGTAACCAGAGACACGCAAATGAAAACAATAATGCAATACCACTTCGCTCACTTTACTGGCAAAATTTATACACTGATAATATTAGGTGCTGACAAGGATGTGGAGAAACTGGACTCTCACGTGTTGCTAACTCATTCAATATTCAACAAATATTTATTGAGCTCCTATATGTACCTGGTATTATTTTAATGAAAACACAGTCTGTTTCAAAGCTTACATTCTAGTGACCAGAGCCAAACTATAAATAAATAACTATATGTTAAGAGTTAAGGGCTATAAAGAAAAATAAATCAGGGCAAGTATATAGAGCAGTGGTCTGCAAACTTTTTCTGTAAAAGGCCAGAGAGTAAATATTTTAAGCTGTGCAGGCCAGATGGTCTCAGTCAAAACTATTCAACTCTGCCAATGTAGCACAAAAGCAGCCACAAACAATACATAAATGAATGAGGATGACTGTGTTCCAATAAAACTTTATTTATAAGAACCTGCATGGGGCCAGACAGGGCCCCAGGACAAGAGTTTATCAATCCCTATTACGGAATGAAGAGCAAATAACTTGTTTCTGTTTTTTTTTTAACTATTGTGAAATTGCAAATATAAAGAAAAGTGCAAAGAAGAGTTTAATGAATACCTATATACTCACCATCCAGATGTAATATTAACATTTTGTCATATTTGTCTTATCAATATTTTGTTGAATTATTTTCAAGTAAAATAATAGACATCATGATACAGCTTTGTGCATACTCCAATATGCATCTTTCAAAAGTAAGGATATTTTCCTACATAATCTATTGTTACAGTTAACAAAATTAACAATAATTCCTTAATTTCATCTTATCCTCAGTCTATATTTAAATTTCTACAAATGCCTAAAAAAAATTACTTTTATTGCTCGTTTATTCAAATCAGGATCCAATCAAGGGCAACATACTTCATTCAGTTATTAGCTTACTCTTAAGCATCTTTTAATCTCAAGTAGTCTCCAATATTTTTTTCCATGACAGACTTGTTGAAGACACCAGACCAGTTCAACTAAAGAATGGCTCACTTTATTTAACTGATTTCAATTTCACTTTTAATTACACACCTTGAGAGAAACTTTACCAAATATGCACAAAGAATACATGAGAATATTTTTCTTTGTAACAGTGAAAAAATGAAAACAACCTAAATGCTTCTTGATAGGGAATTGATAACAACACATCATTATTCATTCATAAGATGGAATTTCATGTAGCTTAAAAGTTATATATCTATATAGATTTATATGGATAAATCTAAAAAATATGATAAGTAAAAGAGCATTAGGAAGAAACATAATATATTGTTTATTTTTAAAAACCATACATTCATTAAGCAGTAGTGGACACTGTTCACAAATGTTCACATTCTAAAAACATATCCATTATAAAAAATAGAAAATAAAAGAACTAATCTAGATCCCCAAAAAGCTTCTTTTTGCAATAAAATACACAAACAAAAATATATGAAACTCTTATTACATGCATAACTCAGCTTGCAAAAAAGACAAGGAACTCCTTTTTAAAGGAGAGAACCAGCAAATATGGAACATAAAGACAGAACACAAACTCCAAGTGGCTTAAGTTGGTGGCCCCAGAACCTAGAGTTTCTTTTTTTAATAATTGCACAAAAAATGGAAGATAAGACCTTGGGCCTATATAAGGTGGGAAACTATAATAAAGTCAGAGCAACTGAGGGTTCCTGCTTTCTGTGAAAAGATAAACTTAAAAAAAAAAAATCAATTCAATAAAGCAGACAGAAAAGACACTTGTCTTTTTGGTCTTGATTCTGGATATAGGTGGGAAAAAAATGTCTGTGAATCCTAATCACAACCTGACCTTAATCAATGATTGAAATTTAACTTTACCTTATCTGTATGGACAAAAACACTCAAACAGAGAAATTAATTTGAAGTAGTCCCACCTTGCTAGCTGTTTCAAACACATGACAGAGAAAACATAATTGTCTCTAGAGAAAGGCTCACTTGATGTAGCCCTCACAGATTTTTTACAATTAAAATCTCCACACATATGAGTTCACAATAAAAATGATAACATATAAAGAAAGAAAGCATCATAGTGTGGGTCAACAGAAGAAGCAAACATGATCATCAGACTCAAAAAATTTTAAGATATATAGAATGTTCAGATACAGAATACAAAGTAAGATATCCAATATGTTTTGAAAAATAATAGACAACTAGAGATACAAGTAAGGACCAAGATACAATGAAAATTTGACCAAGTATATTTTACAAAGTAAAGAATACACCTAAAAACAAACAAACAAAAAAATACAATCACTTAAACAGCAAATTAGATATAGCTGAAAAGACAGCTTGTGAACTAGGAGATAGACAAGAAGAAATTACCTAGAATGCAGCAGAAAGCAAATAGTCAGAAAATTTTTTTTAAAAAATGGTTGTGAGAATTAAGATACTTGTAATAGGAATCTTCAAAGAAAATGATACAGGGAAGAAATCAATGACTGAAAATCTTCCAGAGCTGATGATAGCCATAAATGCTCAGATTCAGGAAGCACAATGAATCCCAATTCAATGAAGATAATTACAAAGAATCCACACCTAGGCACATTAGCAGAAATTACAAAACGTCAAAGATAAATAGACCATCTTAGGAACAGCAATTCAATTTATAAAGAAATTCTCAATAGCAATATTGGAAGGAGAAGACAATAGGATATTTTATGATGCAGAAAGAAAATAACTTAATCTAGAATAACATCTTCATAATACTGAGAGAAAATAACTGTTAACCTAAAATTCTATAGCTAAGTACACTATCTTTCAAATACAATGCAAAATGGAAATATTTTTCAGGCAAACAAAACTGGAAAAAGGTGAAAAGGAACTTCTAAATCATATATACCTGAGAAAGAAAGCAAATAAACCCAGAAGGATGATCTGAGTTGCAAGAGGAAAAGCTGAGCCAAGAAAATGGTAAATGTGGTTAATTCCAAACAAATATTGCTGTTTATAAAACAACAATAAAAAGATATTGCATTGGGGATTTATAAAGAAAAACAAGATAGAACTAAATATACTGTAAAATAAGAATGTGGAAGACAAATGACCAGAATTAAAATCATTTAGAGGTCCTTGGATTGTAACAGAGAAGTCTTTAGACTCTAAGCATGCATGTTAAACCTTTAAGAGTAACTATAAAAATAATAGACATATAATTTATTAAATCCAAACAGTAGTACTGGAGGAAAATATGAAAAGGAGGAAATTTTTAAAAAGTCAAAGCGGGGGGCCAGCCCTGTGGCATAGTGTTTAAGTTTGGTGCTCTTGGCTTTGGTGGCCCAGGTTCAGTTCTTGGGCGCAGACGTATACCATTTGTTGACAGCCATGCTGTGGTGGCGACCCACATACAAAATAGAGGAAGATGGCACAGATGTTAGCTCAAGGTGGATCTTCCTCAGCAAAAAAAATAAAAAATAAATAAAAAATCAAACTGGGACAAATAAAATGGTAGAAATACAATGGTTAAAATAATTCCAAATATATCAGTAATCATAATAAGTAAAATTGTTCTGAGTTCTCCAATTAAAAACAAATACTGTCAAACTAGGTAAAAAATTCAAAATCCACACATGTAACGCTTATAAGAGACACAAAACACAAGCATATTGAAATCCAGTAAGATAAAGAAGGAAAAAAGATACACCAGGGAAATACTAACCAGCAGTGTGAGACACGTCTCACTGGGCTTCAGTTGGCAGAGAGGCATCCTTTCTGGAGGCTCCAGGGAAGAAGCCATTTCCTTACCTTTTCAAGCCTCTAAAGGCTTACCTGCATTCTTTGACTCATGGCCCCTTCCATCTTTAAACCTAGCAATAAGCTGATGGAGTACTTCCCACATCATACCACTCTGACCTCTTCTCCTGCCTCCCTATTCCATCTTCAAGGACCCCTGTGATGACACGAGGCCCACCTGGATAATCCAGAAGAATCGTCATATTTCAAGATCACATGATTAGCTACCTTAATTCCCCTTTGCTGGGTAAGCTAACAAATTCACAGACTCAGGGAACTAGGATGTGCACATTTTGGGGTGGAGGGTGTTATTCTGCCTATCTAATAACACAGCCTCAAAATTTATAAAGAAAAAGTTGAAAGAATTTGGAGAAATTTATAGATACATCATTTAGTGAAATATTTTAACATCTCTCTCAGTAATTGCTAGATAATCAGACTAAAAACAATCATTAAAGATATTGAAGATTTGTACAATATAATTAACAAGTTGATTAATAGATATATTTAGAACCTTGTATCCAACAATTAGAGAATAGATATTCTTCTGCAAATGTGAAACATTTATGGAAAGTGACCACATACTGGGCCATGAAGTAAGTCTCAACAAGTTTTAAACAATCAGCTAATAAACCTCAAATTCTCTGACCACAATGCAATTAAGTTAGGATTCAGTATCTCAAAAAACAATAAGACATTTTTCACTCGAAAACACATATCTAAATAACTTATTGATTAAAGAAGAAATCATAATTAAAATGTTAAAATACTTACACATGAATAACAATGAAAATATCACATATCAGAACTACCAAGAAACAAGAAAAGCAATTAGGAAAAAAATTTATAAATCTAAATGCTTAAATTATAAAAGAAGAGAAGCTGAATACTAACAAACTAAGCATTTAATTTAAGAACTAGGAAAGGAACAACAGAATAAACCTAAATCAGATAGAATGAAGGGAATAATAAAAGAGCAAAAATAAGTTAACGAAGATTCAACAGAAGTTTAACAAAATCTTTGATTCCTTGAAAAGTCTAATAAAATTGATAAATCTCTGGAGAGACTGATCAAAAAGAAAGAGGCCCCTACACAAATGAAAACAGACAAAGGTACATGTAAAATTCATGGTAATTGGATATTCAATTTAATTTGTATTTTATTTAAAGAGAAGATGTAAATACGACATTCCCGGGTTCTTTTCTAATAGTTATCATATTTGTCTACATTTTTTAAACTTTTCTCCAAATTAAAAAAAAAAAGGAAATGAATGAAGACCTTATTCAGAACGGCAATAATAATATAAAATGCCTAAAAGTACATTAACAAGAAATATGGAGAATCTATCTCAAAAAATTAGGAACATAAAAATACTTGATATATAAAGAGATTTACCATGTTCCTGGAATAGATAGGAAAATCTAATACATAAAGATGTCAAAACTCCTATATAAGTTTACAAAATGAATAGAATTCTAATCAAAACTCTAAGAAGTTATTTTGTAAAACATAAAATAATTCTCAAGTTAATCCCGGAGTGTAAATGGCCAAGAAAGGTAATAGTCAAGAAATTCTGGGAAAGTAACAATGGAGATTTGCCTAAAAACATTAAAATGTATTTACAAGAGGATAATACTTAAAATTTTTTTTAGTGATACAGGAATTTAAAGACAAATCAGTGGAACAAAACAGAAAATCCACAAACAGGGTAAAGTTTCATAAGAAGTATGTTTCAAATCAATGGGAAAGGATACAATTCAATAAGTAATAGGAAATTGTTTGGGGAAAAAAGTAAAGGTAGATCTCTAACTTATAGCATACAACCAAATATACCGCACATCAATTAAATGAACAAACATTTCAAAAATATGAGAAGAAAACACAGGGAAAATTTTCATCCAACTTATTGTACACATCAGATAAAAACCATGCGGCAAAAATGAATCATTAGGATGTTTCCAGTTGCAAATAGGAAATCTATCTCAACTCGCTTAAACAAGGAAGTAAATTAATGGCTCATGTAATTACAAAATATAGAGGTATGTCATGTTTCAGGCTCATTTTGGTCAAAGTTCGGGTTCCATTTCTCTGCCGTTCTCTCAAATCTGCCCTCTTCTTTCATGTGCCAACTTCACCCGCAGTGTGGCTTCGCTCACACCTACAGAATCTCAGTCCTTACATCTGTATGCCTGACGATCTAGAAAAGAATTTTTCTTCCTCCATCCACCACCGTAAGTCATATCATACAGCCGCCTCTTTAAAGTCACTGTACTAAAAGAATGCCGTGCACTACTTGGATCATGCCTGAGTTCTGTCCACAGCAAGGCACCTGGGATTATGCCTTTCAAACCAGCAAATAGGGTCAATCCTTGGGCCTGGGTGTGAGGTCATCCAAACCAAATTGCAGCTACAGAAAATGGTTGGGGAGAAAGAATTGGAGGTTGGAAAAATTGACTATAAAGAGATCAAAAATTTAACTATAGGAAAATGCTGAATTTCAGTATATAAAATAAATCTACCATTAACAGAATCAAAAGGCAATGGCATAGGGAGAAAAATCATATATATACTGAAATAAAATAATGGTAGAGTCCTTTATGACCCCAAACTTTTGATAATAAAATCTTGGAGGATTTTGCTAAGTTGAATCTTTTGGCAGAAAAGTGGAACATAGATTTCAATGAGAGTAACAATGTAATAATCTAGGGGAACATAAATAATGTCTGCTTAAAAGAAAAGAAAAGAAATATTGGAATCACCACTGACCATATTTTCAAAACACAGCCTTGCAGTATCGCATGCTACCAAGACAGGTAATGGTGACTGAAGAAGACTGACTCCATAAAAATGGCATCCTGCTTTGGATCATGGAATCCTGTGTAATGTTCGGGTCACTGGTATTAAAGGAAGCCTAAAAGTGGAAACCAATCAAAGAAATAAGAGTACAGGAATAGCTTCCGCATGTATATTATACATTTTAGAAAGGACTCTCAAACTTGTGATGAATGAGACAGAACATAAATAAAATTAGTCACCTAATCCACAAGTGAGAGACATTGTTTTGAAATAGGTTTTAAAAATACAGGTTTTAAAATGTACAAAGCCTTTCCCATGACAAATAGCAGAAGTTTTAATTAACAAAAGATAATAAGTAGGATATATAAACAAGCTTTAAAACTAAATTAAAGCTACTAAATTATGGTGGAATTTTAAAGGGAAAGTCAAAATGTTTGAGTTAATTAATGTTTTTGAGCAGAAATCACACAGAGCAATGAATAAGAAATACTTCATGGTGCCACAGAGGGCTACATGAGAACTAAAGTAATTTTCAAAAAATGCAGATCCACTATGAAATCATAGATTTTTACATGAAGACCATCATGTACAAACATAATACACATCATTCTTTAAAATGAATACATCATACAAGCTTGACTTCACAAGTGAATTTCTTTACTTTTAGTCCAATTCTCCCATGGACTTCCACCTGGAGGGGGAAAAAAAGACACTGGCCATAACAGAAACAAGTTATATCTAAACGTGCATCTTTTAAAAATCAATTAAAGAGAAATAATTACTTTCCAATAAAACAGTGCAGGTTCCAGACCATGTTGGACCTAAGTATTGGCCATGTTTTAAAAAAGAGACAATGGAAGGAACTGAAGTCTTAAGCAAGAGAATGGCAAGATTAAATTTGTTTTTAAAATATCATCCTGGTTGCTGCATGCAGAATGGACTGGAGGGGACCAGAGTGAACACAGGGAAATCAGCTAGGGTGTTACTACAAGAACCCAGGTGAGAGATGGCAATAGTTTGAACTAATATGAGGCATTAGAGATGGAGAAAAATAGACAGTTAGAGAGAAATGTAGAAGGTAAACATGGCAAAACAGTAATGGATTAGATATAAAGTATGAAAGAGAGAGAAATGTGTAACTAGGTGCAGGATGGTGGTGTTAACCAAATCAGAGAACACTGCAAGAGAATCAGGTCAAGGGTGGGAGTTGGGGTTGAAAGGCGAGACAGAGGTTGGTACTGGACACAGTGCGCATGAAGTGTCTTTAAAACATCTTGTGGAGATGTCAAGTAGACAGGTAGACGACCCTCACATGATCCCACATGGCAGGCAACTACCCTCATTTTACAGGTGAAAAAGTGGAGGCCCAAAGATGTCAAAGGCATTTGCCCAAAACCAAATAGCTAGCAAATGGTGGAGGGCATCTTTCAACCCAAATTATTACGAGTTGAAAGCCCAGATTCCTTCCACTACCCTTCACTGCTGTGGGAGCTAAGAATATACACAAATTTGGAAAAACAGCCTAAGAAAAATAACTGAAGACAATACAATGGTCTAAAATGATCACCTAGTTTCTATCATACTCCCTGGACGTTATCATATATATTAACGCCTTATTTGGGGAGCTAGGGCTCTACATTTAGGAAGAAGCAGCAAGAATTAGAATGAAAGTAACTAGAAAGATAAAATGATTTAAAAAAGCAATAATTCAAGACATATTAGTAGCTGAACATAGGGGGGAAATGTAGTAATGAATAAGCCCAGAGAGGCATACAGGAGAATCCAAAAGAATTCTTTTAGAGATCATTTAGGACTGCTAACATCCCACTTAATGCCAGAATCCCATCTAGAAAAGGGTGATCCCTCAGGGTTTAAAACTCCACAAAGCTATTCTTCCAATCAGTAGAGATTTTTGTTTACACTCGATAACTACTAATAATGCATACAACACAAATCTGCGAGGATTATTGAAGAAGTAAATTTAGCAAGCATTTTAAAAGGTACAAGCCAAGTAATTACAATAAGCATTTAAACACAATTTCCCTTCCATTTTCTATATGTTCTTCTAATTGATTCCCTAGTTTGGGAGAGGATTTGAGATGGAATCAGCTTTCTGAGAGGCAGTGGGAAAGGCTTGGAGTAGGAAATTTGAGTTTGAGGTCTTGCTTCACTTATTTTAGCAAATTATTTCAGTGATTTGCAGGTGTGTTTTCTCATCCTAGATAAGTCATTCTTGACCTACCTCACAAGATCGCTTTGACGTTCAAGTAAATTGGTATATATCAAGATTTTTTTAAACCATAAGGAGCCACGTTAAGTATAAAGGATATATAAGGGATAATGATGATGATGGTGTTGATAATGACGGAAAAAGAAGGGTATCAAAAGGGAGAAGAAGAGGAGGGAGAGAGGGAAAGGGTCAAATATAATGGCCTTTCATTTTATTACATCAGTAATGCTTACATGAGCTTATTTCCATGAGTACTGCCAACAACCCGAATGCATATGGCCAGCTGTTACCCTGTGTTCCAATGCTGGCGCTACTATTATCTAGCTGCGTAACTTAGGCAAGTCACTGGCCTCAGTGTCTTCAAAGGAAGGATAAAGTTCTAAATTTTGAAAGCTGTGTGGCACTCCGCAAACTTCAGTAAAACAGTGATTCTTTTTTTTTTTAATTCAAACGGTAGTATCCTGTTTATTTTAAGGCCTTGTGATGGTGAAATAACCACTTTTAACTAAATACAGTCATTATCAGATATAACAATAATAATCTTATATAACTGTTCTCTTAAAACATACTTACATATTATCTTGTATTGTTTTCTAACTTACTAGCCTTGTCTAATTAGACAGTAAGACAGTAAATCTCTTCAGGCAGGAAAAATTGCTAATTTTTTTTCATTTCCTTCACAGTACCTAGTAACATACTGGGTATATGCCAGATAATCAATAACATTTGCACAAAATATGTAACATGTAGAAACTAAACTGTTCTTTATAATCCCTCCGCCTCTAGCAGGAGGTGTTTCAAAATTATAAAAACACTACGGGTAAAAATGGAATTCTGTGGATATCTAAAAAACAAAGATGCAAAACAATATTTACAATCCCTTTGCCAACAAAAACTAATGAAGGGGAACATGAATTTACCAACCCAAAACACAGTGGGAAAAGAGACATGGATAAAGGATATGAAAGCACTCAAATAAACCATAACATTACTTTTTTTCCATAAGCAAAAATACAGAAGAGGGATATGAAGATTACAAAAGTGAAAAACTGAAAAAATGCTCAAGTCTACAACACATGCTTCAAGTAATAGTGATTGTGGTTACGAATAATTTGAAGACTTTGATTTTTTTAACAGGAAAATAAGCCTTTTCCTCAAATCAAATGCAAAATACTTCAATATTTGTTTCAGAGAAGCCTCATATTACAATTGAAGTTGAACAATTAAAATCCCAGAAAGTGTTTCAAACTAGTATAACCAAGCAGGTTTTATATTAAAAACAGAAAGCAAAATGGACTATGAAAAGTAAAACCGTACGAGGCTTATTTTCTTCTTGGCTACTAAAAGTAGTATTTTATCTATGTCTTTACAATATTATCTTAAGTCCTTCACTTGAACACAAACTAAGCTGGCGTATGTAAGTTGACAGCACTTCCTATTCTTGACTGACTTCAAGCATCTTAGCCAAATTGAAAACACAGTGTAAATATACAAAATTGAATTTCATCTGACTTAGCTGAAAAATCTAAACTGACTGCTCATATTGCTAACTTTATTATTGACTCCTTAATTAGCAAGTCTTTAAGTACCTGCAGTTTGAGGGTTAACACATATTAAAAATAACGGTGTGAAATAACCCAATTTACAATATCAGGAGATGATAATGATTTTGCAGAAAGAAACACGGTCTAATGAAAATAATCTAGATTCCTAATACCACTTACTGACAATCACAGCTTTATATCATGCTAAAATTACATACTTATCTCCTCATTAGCAACTAATCTCACTTATTCTTCCTGCCAAACCAATTACGAGAAAATTTTCAGACTCAAAGGAATTAATAGGACACTTGGACCTCTCTTGGTCTTCTCATGACTCAAGTAATTAGCAAGCACTTGTATATGAAATCCAAATAGTTTTCCTAAACTAATTAATGAAATGAAGGACATCAAAATGTTATCAACTAATAGCAACTCTGGTTCCATATATCAACAGTCCTCAAACAGACATAATAATTGCCAGATGTTGACAAGGTCTTTTTGGTCAACTGAGAGACTAATTTGAGGTGTAAATAAGGAGGAGGAAAGAGAGGTGGTTGCTTATCAAATACAGCATGCTATTTGTGTGATAAAGGAATATTTTATAGGCAATGCCTTGTATACTAAACAGCTTCTGGATTCTCCAACTCTTTAAGCACATAATACGAGGTGAATAAATGATAACAGCAGAAATTTCCATTTATATGGTATTTCCTTCCAAGCAGCTCAAAATGGAGGAACATAAGGCTAAACTATTTTCTCAAAATTTCATAAAAAGCATGAAATTTCTGAAAAGGAATTTGAAAAGCTTGATTCTCCCGTCAGTTCCTTATTTTCTGTGTCCTTTCAACCATTCATTTCAGAAATCAGACTGGAACCCTTCATTAGACTTTCATAACGTTTCCTCTCCTTTCACACCCCAAGTTCAATAAAGTGTTTCCACTGTACCCAGTTATACCTTTCTCCCCAAGGTTTTCTTACTGACTGAATAAGGCCTTCAAAAAAGACATTTTACAGACATATGTTATATATTAACAGTTCATTAGCTGTTCTTAGCTCTAATTTTGTAAAAGGCTAAATTAATAGTAAATCAGAAGTCAAATTTAGTTTGATTAGAAAATTTATTTATTTTTTTTTACTGAAACTGAGGTCCTTTAAGAGATTTTTAAATAGTTGTATATAGTGCTTTGAGGATAGTCTCTCTCTGAAGCCCACAGCATGTCAGATCCTATACCTGTTAGGTTTGCTCCTGGTAAATAGTACGAACCCAGAGTCTGGCACAAGATAAGTACTCTCTCTGTATTTGTTTAAAAGGAGGGAGGGAGGGCGGTTGGCCTATGCATCTTTGAAATTTTTAAACTCTAGATTCAGAAAAGACTGGTTGAAAAACCTTCCCATGATACTAGGCCCCAAGAAGGCAGAGAACAAATGGAACCTCACTAGTCTCTTTCCCATGGACACCAGCAGTGTTAAACATGGTAAAATTACTGGAAATAAGTTCTTCTGGCCATCAATATTACTGCATGAATTTTGAGGTGAAATTAAAAATATTCCCTCATACCAAGTCAAGCAAATCTCTGAAATCTCTAACGAATGATTCAACCATTGATCAGCAAGGTTATTTTCCTATGTCTCAATTCAGAGAAGAAGCTTCACCTGATCTGAAATCTTAGGAAGCACTTTCAATTTCTTTGGGAAAATGCCTGACAGACTTCTTTTTAATCTCCCTTTAGATAAAGCTCTCTGAAGATCAAAGGGGTCTCTCTGAGGCAGATGTGTTTTGCTGTCGATGGCTAAGAGTGAGAAACAGATTCTCTGGCAAACTGCTCAGAGAATCCTTAAATAATTAGGCATTAAATGGAGAATACAAAGTCTTCAGAAAGGTCGATGGATAAGGAAAAGTATGGCATTCGCACACACAAAACATTTTTTTGGAAAACCCCACTAGAAATGAGCCCTGACTAGAAAACTAAATCACAATTAAGTAAACAAACTCTCCATAAATATTTAAAAATACTGAAGAAGTATAGATAACCTAATGCTATTTACTGCAAGTCTTAACTTCTACTAAGGAATTTCTGATGGAATCATTTAATTAATACTAAATTCCAAATTTAAAATCAGCCTGTACATAATCACATGATCAGAAAAGTCAATCTTTAAACCTAATAACATATTGTTACTATTTCATAACTTCATGTAATTAGAGAAAAGCCCAAATTGTATAAACAGCCCCCCAAATTATATAAACCAATTTCTGTTCATATCCTTTCGGAAAACACATCATTGGGCAGAAGGGAATCACATTTCACTAGTAGTAAAAGAAAATATATTTCTCTTGGACAATACAAATATCACATGAAGTAAGAATAAAGGAATGTTGGAAATATACCAATTTTTTCACAAGTTGAACAAATGAATGATTTCTCTATGCTTTATTTTTTCTTTCAAAAATATTGAAATAACTGTTTATTTTTTGGATGTATTACATTATAAATGTCTGAAGCAAAAGAACACTTAAAATCTTCATAAAAGAAACACAATAATGGTAATGATTATGTCAGCTATGTCACAATTAGAAAGCCAGAAAACCTAAGAATTACATACAACCAAGATCTCTAATAAATTTGTGATTCATTTTCAAATTTCTCCAAGCATAAGCTCTTAAATAAAGTCTAATGCTAAAGGAAATAAACTAAATTTTCATTTGGAGAATAAGTTTTAATTAAATACTGTCTAATTTAAAACTTTTGCCATAAAATTAAGTTTATCTTTACTCTTACCTCAATTTACAAATACAAAAAAAAAAATGTAGAAAGAAACCACTAATGAAGAAATTGGTTATAAGAATGATAGTTGCAAAATATGGACTGATTTCCATTCTATTTTAGTAAAGATACCAATCTTAAAAGAACTCACTATAATAAAGAATTAAGTAAAAGTGAACAAACTCAGGTAAAGGAACAACTAGCCCATTTCTCCAAAAACCAATTAAATTGTTGTTTTACATATACCAACAGTAAGGTGGGCAACAATGTAAAAGAATGGAAGGGCTATTTAGCTCCAATTCAAATGTTGCTCAATATACAAATTTTACTGTGTTTTTAATTATTGGCAAATTCTAATAACATTTTGTCTGTTGTAAAAGTAATATGGGCTTATAACAGAAAATATTTTTAGGGTTCTACTAAAAATAATACATGTTCTCCATGAAGCACAGAGCAAAGTATAAAGAAGTAAAAAGTATCCCAAATTCTACCACCCAGGTAGAACCATGTTTGACAACATTTTAGTGTCTTTCTTTAAAAAGTCTTAGTTACTAACTACAGATACGTTTTTACATAGTTGGCTACATAGAGAGAGACAGAGAGAGAGATTTTTAAAGCACATTTATCAAAGGAATAAGAGAGAAGACACTAATGAAAACTAATTGGATGATACGTAATGTTTACCATGGACGGTTTGTAAATATTTCTAATTTTCAAAAGTCAATGCCTCCAGTCATTCTGCATCAATTTAAACACATAGTTAATCATTAGTCAAAATTCTCAGTGCTGAAAATTCCCTTTATGTTGTTCAATTCAACTCTGCTTTGGAAAAGTGGGGTGGGGGAATACTTTGAGTAATCCTCATGACACATTATTGTAATCATTTGGATAGCTCTGCCACTATTAGCAAATGCTACAATAGAAGGCAGCCAGTTATTATTTTACATGATAAGCAAGAATGACAAGCCATTTCATATGAACTTTGGATATGAAGCACGGCTCAAAAAACAGATATACTCATTCTGAGATAAGACAGGATGAAGATGAGTAAACCTGCCAGAAACAGTGCAAGGCTGAGCTCACAGGCCCAGCTCAACAATCCAACTGACAAGACACAACTCAACTGGATTCTTGAGGTTAGGACACAGAGTAGATAAGCACCCTGCCAGTGACAGAATAATGTTCACTTTGTTCTCCAGTGAGCACCCAGCATTTCTCCAATATCAGGGAGAAAGCACAATTTGATGTTGCTGTGTTTCCTATCAAAGTTTTGGGAACTAGCAACCATGACAGAATATCTCATTGTGAGGTCCATGTCTGCTTCCAGACCCTGCGGAACACAACTGCCAGAAGAAGCATATGAAGCTAAGAATGTGCTCGAAGACACTAAGGCTCTCCCTATCCCAAGAACTAAACAAAAGTTAGTTTCCCGTGAGGTTTAACGTGCTGGGTCATAACCGCCAAAGTGTCCAACAGTCCCCACAGTAGAAGGCATAACCAGTAACAAAACTTCACCTTCTGAGAGAGTTGTCCCTTTGAGGAGGAAAAACCACCACCTTCTGAAGTAGCTTTCAAAGGGATCCACGTCTATGCTTTACTGTCAGTCCAGGAAAAAAGAATGATGGAAAATTACTACAACACCTTTTATTCAGAAAGGACTTGGTCCATGTGATCATATCTCAGGTGTAGTTAATATAAATTCTCCTCAACATGTCCCTATGGTTGGTTGGGATTGTAGACCAATGGCTAACTCAACACACTCCCTGAAATGCTCCGTCGTAGGCTGTAAAATGCTTTAGTAAACACCAACACAGTGCTCTAAGCTGGCTCACCAGACACTCCTTCCAGACCTTCCAAGTCATGTGCCTAAATGGTCATAAGAGCAAATGATAAGAGAACAGGGTCCACTTCCCTTTGCGGGCCTTTCTCCTCCTCCTTAATTAGGAAGAATGTGTTTACAGTACACGGGGGCCAATAACCCAACATTAGACGAATCTCAGCAATTAGAGGGATGTAAAGCCACTCAAAGAAGACAGGAAAGCTTTCACAGCTATTAAATGATAGGAAAAACTGACGATCAGGAACAGCAGAGTATCTCTGCTAAAAACACCTCTTCTCAATTTTAGTCTTCAATTGTTGAAATCTCAAATTATGCTGAGGTTACTCACTACACTTTATATACTTATTTCTCCTAATTTTCATTTTTGGTTTAAACAGTTTTATTCATAGTTGAATTTGCATGTGTTATATAAATGTTGGAAAAAATTATGATAACCTCTAGAGAACGCCATCAATTGTCACAAGTGACAAACTGGACATGAAGGACTCTGCTTCACCCCAGAAGCCACGCCATATCACAAATCAAAAAGGTTAGCTCCACCACACTCAAATTTCCTGACTCGATTTCTGTAAGAGTTTGTGCCTCCCTTTCAGAAGTGTTCCTCTAGTGTACCTTTCAGTTAGCAAAAATGTTAGCCTTAGCAACACAAAGTATATTGTTTCTAAATACCCAATGGAAACTATAGTTCAATGTCAAATAATAAAGGAAAAAACTCACATAAATGTATATTTTTCTCCAGATAGGGACTAATTGAATATACAACATAGTTAAACTCACAAAATATTTTGTAAAAATCTGCTAGAAAAAACTAAACTGAGAAATAAGTAAGTCAGGAACTTGAAATATATTTCAACCAAGGTACTTTATATGTATGTATAAATATACACATAAATATACATACCATGAATGCTAAAAACATACTATGAATCAGGTATTGAGCAAATATCTATTATCCTTATAAATGTCGGCTTTAAAAAACATAGTTTTTTTTAAAAAAAGGAATAATTGACAGACTGAAAAGACATTTCAAGTTTTAACTTTAATATCTTGCTTTAACAGAGGAAGTTTCTCTGTCCCAAAAAAGTGCTTCATATACTTGAAATGTGCATTTATATGTTTCACTCAGAGAAAGATGTCAGTGTAAAAGTACTCAGAAATAAGAAAATAAAATAGTTTTAAACGGTTTTTACAATTGGTTAAGTCATAGTTAAAACATACTAAAAGGCATTTGATTATTTTTAGACTAAAGCTATCCAAAAAAGAGTGGTTAACAGTAAGAGGAACATTTTACATCTGTTTGGCCCTCTGAGTACTGAAGCTCCAAAGATGAGGGGCATGGCCCTGAGCTTATGGATGCCCAGAATGGGATAAAAGAACTATGAGGCCCACAACCTGGAATGTATCAAAGAAGCCAGTTCAGGTTCCTAAGTCATCGTTAAATTAGATCCTCCTCATATAGCTTGTTATGGAGTAAAAGCAATCAGACACTAACGCAGAGAAATGTATGGAAAGACCAGCATTACGAGAGAGACAAGCAGAGAGGGGTTTTGAATGAGACCAGAAGGTCTCCTCACAAAGCCTAAGCCCTGTCCCCATAATTTTTTCCTTAAGGATAGATGAAGTAGTTTAAATATGCACAGAAAACTCACTTACTGTAGAAAATCAGGAGTTACAAACACTCCTGTAGGAATAATCGTGATCATCTGATGAATTATTGGCACTTATCATGGGTTGACACTAAACTATGCACATTTCATTTATATGATTACATTATGTACAATTATTATCCCTATTTAACAGATGAGGAAGAAATGCCTTTAGAGAAACTGACCTTTCTAAAAGCTTGCTCAAGGTCACACAACAAGGATAAGTGCCAGGACTCAAACTCCAATCTATGTGACATTACTCATTCATTTATTCATTCATTCATTCAAGAATATGTCAGTCCCAACTATATGATAAGCATTTTGCAGCACCAAGGTTAAAATGGTGGGGGGAAGGGGGGTGGAAAGTGATACTCACTGTCATGAGGAAAGAGACATTAATCAAATTACCAAAAAATTAAATGTAAAGTCACATGTGTGTAAAGAACTGTGAAGGACAATGAGAGCCTACAAGTCCTCACCCAATCTCCATGGGAGTCAGGGACAATTTGCCTGAGGAAATCATAGCTGTGCTAACATCCAAAGGACGAAACAGTCAGGTGAAGGGTCAGGTGAAGGAAGAGTAAGAAACAAGAGCAAAGTCCCACAGCAGGAGGGAGCAAGGCACTCCCTCACAGATTAGATGGAAGGGAGAGAGAGAGCAGGGAGGTAAGCTCCAGACCACACAGTCCACGTGAGGGATTTTGGTCTTTATTCTAACAGCAAGGGGAAGGTACTGAAGGATAAGCAGGTGGGGTAACATGATAATATTTTTGTTTCTCAAAAATCCCTTTGGCAATGAGTAGTGACCAGACTGCAAGGGGACCAGAATGGATGAGACTAGATCAGTTAGAAAACTCCTGCAGTTGTCCAAGAAAGTGATGACAGTCTGGATTAGAATGGCAGCAGTAGAAATAAAGAGAAAGGGACAAATTAGAGAGATGCTTGGGAGGAAATATAGTGATATGTGAGGATAATGTGGATGAGGCATTGAGGATGACTCAAGTTATGGAGTGCTTGACTTGGGGGCTGAGTCTCGTCTAGTATCTGTTGAGTCTGAAGTGCCTTGGAAATATTCAAGTGTAAACATCAAGTTAACGGTTGGATGGAGGGGATGAAAGCTCAGAAAAATTTTTGAGTCATTAATATACAACATATATAGAGGACAATTCAAACGATTCTCATGAATGAAACAGCTTAGGAAAAGAGTATCAATTGAGAATAGAACAGAACTAGGACTAGCTTTGGGGAACTCCAACATTTAATGACTAGGAGATAATGATACTCAGCCTGAAAAAAGAAGAGATTGAGAGAGAAAGCAGATTTCATTTAGGAGGAAAACCAAGAGGGTGGGCTTGTTATAAGTATTTCAAAAGGACTAAAAGATCTTTAGTCAAGAATGCTACTGAGAAATCAAGTGAACTGAAGAATATCCTTAGGTCTTGTTTCACTGAGGTCACTGATCACCTTTTCCAGAGCAATTTTGATAGAAAGATGGAAGCAGAAACTAAGTTAGGAAGATCTGAGCTGAGGCAGCAAGTACAGACAATTCTTTCCAGAAGTTTTGCTGTAAATGGAAAGAGAAGAGAAAGAGGGCAATAGGTAGGTAGAAGTGGTGTTGGGGAAGGGCATACCTCTTTTTTAATTTGGAAGAGTCTTAAGCATCGTTTAAACATTGATGGAACTGATTTGCTTAAGAGCAACAGGTTGAATTCTTAAGAAAGAGAAAAGATAAATTGACAGTACACATTTCTTAGGAAGACAGAAGAGGATGGAATTCAAAACCCAAGTGGAGATAACGGACTTTAAATATTTAACAAAAGGAGGAAATGCTGAAGACATACGTAGCTCAGTCATTCTCGGAAGTAGGGTATTGAGGGAGTGTCTATCGAATGGATTGTTTCTCTGTCAAGTAGAAGATAAGTCATCTGTTCAAAAGATGTGAATACAAGAAAGACGGGGAAGACTTTTGAGGCAAAAAGGAAACCTCAGAACAGTTCAGTGACGACCAAAATCACACAACTGCTAAGTGCCAGGAGGATTCTAACCCAGGTTTTAAAACTTGAATTCGGCCCTCATGCCACTCCACACCAGCTGTTGCTCTGTCCTCTGGCCCTTTTGGGTTTTTCTTCACGTCATTTTCTCCCGCTCTGACTCATGCACAAGACATTCGAATCACAGGACTTCTCAGGGAAAGATGGATGCTCTCTCAAACTTGATGTGCTTGTTACACCACTCGTGGTGATGGTTTTAAATAACAGCACTCAACTTGAGCTATATCAAGCAGACAAGGAATTTATGGGAAGGAGATCATGTTGCTCACAGAATTGTTACAATGACTGGAAAACAAGGCCCCCTAAATGGGTGAGAATCAAGAAAAGCTACAAAAAGCCAAGATCCAACAACAGAAGGCTGCTTACGGCAACCTCTGGGTCATAGGGTTTGCACATTTCTTAACTAGACTGCTCTCCAAATTGGTTTGTACAACACACTAAATGGAAAACTTTACAAGCCATCAAAAACATTAAAATCCAATTAAATCTTATGGAAAATGTGTAAAATCCAGTCAAATCTTTTGTATGTATATAATATCCTATGAAATTCCCACTTCAGATATGTATGTTTCTCAAATTGGCTGTGATTTGTTCTTGAATGTTAGTATATTATTTAGAATGTAAAAAGAATGATTTCTCTGTCAAAAATAAAAAGGTTGCTCTTTAGTCAAGAATCCAGACTAAGACTTCTTATTTTAAAAATGATAAGGAACAGAGCAGCGAGGAAATATAGATAACCAGGACGGGTTTCTACAAGTGAGTTAAATAATTTTCAGATTCCTTCATTCTCCAGTTTACAACATTTGGGCTGTTTTTGGCCCTTGAATACATTCTTTTTAACTGATTCATTCACAATGACTAAAACAAAGCCACTTGACACTACATACCCAAAACTATTTCTTATTCTTTCAAATTGGGACATTAAGCAAGATAATATAACCTATAAAATAAAGATAGGCCTAAAGAGGAAAAAATGGCAAGATTTAGGTCATTAAATTTGGAAATCTTGTGAATGAGATTTTATATAAATCAATTGTTAGGACATGCTGACATATTAACTATCACAACTCTTCTCTTCCCTAAAAGCACATTTCCAAATTCCTTCTTTCTGAAGCCTGAAAAAAATAAGTTATAAAATCTGTATTGTGATCAAATAACCAAAGATTCACATAAAACAATTTTATAGTTATTCAGTGACATAAACACCTATGGCCTATAATAAAAATATTTATTGACTCAGATTCTAAAGCAGAGTTCCTAAAAATAAATAACCACTAAATCTTCTCAAAGTGATTTAATTCACCAATTTCCATCGTTCTCAGGCCATTCTTATGAAAGGCATAACTTAATCATCCCAAAATATAACTATGGCAAGCAGGTGATAATATGTGACCCACGTGCACTGAAGTTGTCCCCACCCTATTATTTGGCTGAGAAAAATTTAGAAAGAATTTTCCCATTAAAAAGATAAATGTCATTATGGCTGAAAGACTTCAGGAAGCAACAGTTTATGGAAATAGGAGTGCCATTTACCATCTTAAAATAGCATCGTATCTTAATAGACACAAAACAGACTTCAAAATAAACACTTATTCCCAAATCACTTAATTTTAAAATGTTGGACAAAAAGCAAAAATACTAAAAATTAAAATCACTTTCTTTGCTATCCAAGAAGCAGGCAAGTTTCTGAAAATTAACGACAACAAATTAAATATTGAGAAACCTCAATAAATGTGACAGGCACCTTCTCTTACCTACAAAATATTTCCTTCTCCTCTTTTTCTGCTACAAGAACCCCAATCAGTTCAAATAGCAGCAGAGAGGAGGGAAGGCCTTACTCCAGGCAAAGGATATGAGTTAGGACTGGTCTAAACCATCTGTAGTGAGCCCATTGCCCTTGATTAGTGAGCGGTCTGCATGGTCCGTGCAACTGACTTCTGGCCAACAACAGCTCTCAGTTCTGGAGCAGCAGTCTGGAGGGTGGGCACCTGAGAAAGTATTCGCTTTCCTGATTTTCAGCAGAGAGAACAAATATATTCTGCAGGCATCTCCCTTCATCTCTTGGCCCTGTTCCCTACTTCCTGCCTGGAATACAGAAGTGGTGCCTCAACTCAGGCAATAAGCATAGGACAAAAATCAACACATTAAGGAAGGAGAAACAGAAAGACAGGAAGAGCCTAGATTCTTGATGACACTGGGGAGTGGCTACCTCCAGTCCTGTACTGACTATCTGTTGACTTTAGATAAAGTTTAAAAAAACAAAGCAAAATACATGAAAGATTCGTGCGTTTCAAATCATTTGGAACCAAAAACATTTCAGCGTGATAAAGCATATAAAAAGCCTGGTAACTGAAAACATTTCTTATGCAAGGAGGGGTATAAGAATTTACTACAAATATAATAGAAAATTCCTACTAAATTAACAAGATACTAAGGGGAATAGACAAAATTCTCATGAGATTTGTTCTAAAAAGTACAAAAATTATAATAGAAGGAATAATAAACAAAATTCATGGATTAAAAGATATAGTACTGGGGCCTGCCCAGTGGTGTAGCAGTGAAGGTCACGCACTCCGTTTTGGTGGCCTGGGGTTGGCCGGTTTGGATCCTGGGCGTGGATCTATGCACCGCTTATCAAGCCATTCTGTGGCAGGCGTTTGACATATAAAATAGGGGAAGATGGGCACAGATATTAGCTCAGGGACAAACTTCCTCAGCATAACGAGGAGGATTGGCAGTGGATGTTAGCTCAGGGCTCATCTTCCTCAAAAAAAAGATACAGTACTGTAAAGATGTCATTTGTCCTGTAGTTTATCTACAGATTTAATGCAATCCCACTCAAAATCTTAGAAGAGTATTTTTTACGTGTTTGTGTGTGTGATTTGACACATTGGTTCTACAAACTTACATGGAAATACATAAAGGTCAATAATGATCAAGACAATCTTGAAGAAGAACAAATTTAGAGACTTTCATTACCAAATATAAAGTCTATTTATAAAACCACAGTAATTAAAATAGTATAGTAAAAGTGCAAGGACAGACAAAAGAGAATGATGAAACAGAATCCCTATTTGCATAAGCAAATGGAGTCCTACACATATACAGTCAATTGATTTATGACAAATGTGACATTGCAGTGCATTGGAGAAATGATGATACTAATAATGACATTGTGTCAAATAGACATACATATGGAAAAAATAAATCTTGACCTCTATCTCATACCATATCCTATAAAAACCAATTCCAGATAGATTGTTTACCTGTAGACTTTTCTGTCTCCTGTCAGAACTCTGACCATAAAGATTCTTTACAAAAATATTATGAGAAAGCAAAAGGAGGAGGGCTCTTGGAAATAATAATATATTAGCAGACAAAACAACAGGAAAGTGGGAAGAGCAATTGAGGAAATCTCCACGTGCAAAGAACAAAAAGAACAAGAGCTGTACAATGGAAGAGAGAAGACAATTAGTATACAAATCCAGGAGATGCAACTGCCAAATAGAAGCAGTTCATTTAGTCATTCATTCAACAAATAATTACTGCACAGAGTACTTACTCTGTGAAGACAGTGTTCTAGGTGCTTGGGATAAAACAATGAACAAAAGAGACCAGAATCTCTCTAGTTTGGAAGCTTATATTCTAGGAAAATTCCATAAAGCAACAAGAGAGACACAAGAGGAAAGACATTACCAAAGAAATAACAACATATATTTTCCCAGGGAAAGAAAAACAGTTTCCAGAATAAAGTAGCCCACCAAGATCCAGGCCTAGGCATATCAATGCAAAATTTCAAAACATCAAAAATAAAGAGAAGTATATAAAGAATTCATATTCTTATATGTCAAATACAAGAATCAGAATGCATTTGATTTCCCAATCATTAGAGGCTGCAAGGCAATGAGAAACACTGAAAATTCTGAAGGAAAATGCCTTTCAACCAAGAATTTCATACCTAGACAAGTGTGAGAGTAAAATAAAGATATTTTCAAAGAGCAAAAGTATCTAAAAATGTACTTCTTACCCATGCATTCGCAGGAAACTCCCAGAGGGTGTGTTCCAACAAACAAGAAGTAAAATACAAAGGGAGACACGGAATCCAAGGAATAAAGAGACAATAAAGGAGATGAGCGAAGGAAGCAGGTAGAGTGGTAGTGATGTGAAGTTCCAAGGTGGGGGCTGTGTGGAAGGCACAGGGAAAAACCAGCCCAGATTGAAGCCTGGCTCTCAGAAGAATATCACCAGGGGAAAAAAGGAAACGATAAGCAAGCTGATGTTTGGCCATATTAAGCTGAATTTAACAGAGTTTAGAGATAAACTAGTAATATGTATATAGAAAGCCAAGCAAGACAGAGACTTGAGAAGAAAATAAATATTCTCATAGTACACTGTGTGGGCCAACTATAAACAATAATTAATCGTCATGAAAACGTAAGCACTATAATCAGATTCAACCAAAAGTTGTGAAATTGGGAGGATGACAGGATGGGAGAAGACAATGTGTATAGCACATGTGTGAAAAGGTTGGGGAAAGGCAAAAGAATCAGTCAAAAGAGTTATGTTCTTATCCCACAAGAACTCTTATAGGTGGGAAGAGGAAAGTTAACTGGTTAGGGATGCCAGGATTGGAGGAACAACAAAATGGCAGGGCATCTTATCACCCCCACCTAACAGATGATAGCAAACCAACCCCGGTCTTTCCTGACCTCTAAACTAGCAAAAGAGGCAGCTAAGATAGGCTCATCCCCCCCTTGATCAACAGGAATCCCAGCAATGACACCAGACGAGCACCGCAGCACCAGAAAGAGGGTTCAGTAAAGAACCTCACTGACAATAAGCAGCCAGAAGCAATGCTCCTCCTCCCTGCCTGGTCTGAGACTCTCTTCCCCCAAAGTTATCAGGCAGCCCAGACTGGGGAAGCACCTTCTGCACCCTCAGGAGGTACCAGTAGGAATCAATGGGAGTCCTGCAGCCACCAGATGAACAAAACAGATCAAAACAGCAAGACGAAGGCTCTGAAAATTAAGGTGTCATTGGAACCACTAACAAAAGCAGACTAGGACTTGAGTGGCTGAGCCTAAACAGGGTGACTGTCAGCTAAAATAAAAGATTTAATTAAGACCAAGAGCCTCCTAACATGATAGCCAAAATGTCCAAGACACAATTAAAAAATCATACATCATACCAAAAACCAGGAAAATCACAACCTGAATGAGAAAAGATTATCAACTGAAGCCAACACTAAGATGACACATATGTTAGAATTATCTGGCAAAAATTTTAAAGTAGCCATCATAAAAATGCATCTTCTCTGCAAATTCTCAAAAACCTGCAAATTCTCTTGGAACAAATGAAAGAAAAAAGAGAAAATGTCAGCAAAAACATAAAGCAAAAGTTGTAAAAAAAAAAAAAAAGAATCCAAATGAAAATTATAGAATTGAAAAATACAATAACAGAAATAAAACAAGAAACTTGCTGGAAGCACTCAATAGGAGAGTGTAGAAAACAATAGAATCAGTGAACTTGAAGATAAAACAATAGAATTTACTGATCAGAACAAAAAAGAGAAAATACACTTAGGGAAAAAAATGCCAGAAACTCAGGACCTGTAGTACAGTAATAAAAGATACAAAATTTGTATCATCGGAGTCCCAGGAGAAAGCTGGTGGGGCTGAAAGACTACTTGAAGAAATAACGGCTAAATATTTCCTAAATTTAGCAAAAGATATAAACCTACAGATTCAAGAAGCTGAATGAATCCCAAAAAAGATAAACCTAAAAAAATCCACATCAAGACAAATCCATAAAAACTAAAGAAAAAGAATTTTTAAATCAGTGAGACAGAAAAAACACCTCACTTATAGAGGAATAACAATTCAAATGATAGCAGATTTCTCAGCAGAAACAGGGGCGGCCAGAAGGATCTGACACAACACCTTTCAAGTGCTGAAAGCAAAGAACTGTCAACCATAATTTCTATATCAACAAAATCATCCTTGAGGAATGAATAGGAAATAGAAACATTTTGAGACAAAGGAAAACTAAAAGAATTCATAACTAGTAAATCTTTTCCTAAAGAATGTCAATCCTTCCGCGAAACTAAACTATTAGTTTAACACGATTTCTGTCGAAATCCCAGTACAAACAGACATTGTAGACATAGACAAGATCATTCAAAAATTTATATGGAAAGGCAAATAACCTAGAATAGCTACAAAATCTTGATAGAGAAGAACAAACTGAAAGGAATCACTCAACCCAATATTAAGGCCTACTATATAACTACATTAATCAAGACTGTGCAGTATTGGCAGAGAAATAGATGCATAGATCAATGAAACAAAATAGAGAACCCAGAAATATACACATGCAAATATGCCCAGCTTATTTTTGACAAAGTTTCAAATGCAATTCAATGAAAGAACAGCCTTTTCAACACAACCAGCAAGAGCATTGGGATATCCATGCATTAAAACAAAACAAAAGAACCTCAACCTAAGTCTCATATCCTATACAAAAAATAACTCAAGCTGGATCACAGATTTAAGTGTAAAGCTTAAAACTTTTAGGAAAAAAAAATAGGAGAAAATCTTTGGAAACTAATGGTAAAGAGTTCTTAGACTGACTCTAAAAACACAATCCATAAGGGAAAAATTGATAAGTTGGACTTCATCAAAATTAAAAACTTTTCTTCTGATAAGAGGATGAAAAGACAAGCTACAAACTGGGAGAAATTATTTGCACCCCACATATCCAACAAAGAAGAAGTATCTGAACATATAAAGAACTCTCAAAACTCAACAGTAAAAAAATTCAATCACAAAACGGGCAAACAACACAAAGAGACATCAAAAGACACTGCACATCAATAAGCATTAGAGCAATGCGAAATCACAATGACATATCACCTATCAGAATGTTTAAATTAAAAAATAATGATCATACCAAACACTGGCAAGGATGGAGAGAAACTGTACCATTCACACATTGCAGAGGGACACTAAAATTGTACAGCCACTCTGGAAAATAGTTTGACAGTTTCCTATAAAACTGAACATGCAATTACTCTACACCCAGCAACTGCACACTTGGGCATCTATCCCAGAGAAATGAAAAGTTATGTACACACAGAAACCTGCACATAAATGTTCACAGTAGCCTTATTGGCAACAGCCGAAAACTGGAAATAACCCAGATGTCCTCCATTGGGCAAATGGTTAAACAAACCATGGGAGATCGATGTCATGGAACACTCCTCAGGAATAAAAAGGAATGAACTATTGATAAACACAACTTAGATGATTTCCAGGGGAATTTTCCTGAGTGGAAAAGAAAAGCCTAAAACGTTTCATACTGTAAAATTTTTGAAATGACAAATTACAGGAATGGAAAACAAATTTGCCATTGCCACGGATTAGGGATTGAGGAGGAGGCAGTCATGAAAGCACAGCACGAGGGACCCTTGTAGTAATAAAACTATTCTCTGTCTTGACCATGGAAACACAAACCTACATCTGGGATAAAACTTCACAGAATCAAACACACACATAGACACAAACGAGTACAAGTGAATCCAGAGAAACTTGGAAAGACCTAAATACATTTATTAACAAAAATAAAGTTCATTTTTAAAAGGGAAAAGTAAAAGGAAAAAATGTATAATTAAAATGAAACATAAAGAAGATTCTACAAACTGAGTTGATTTTTATGATGTGGCTTTATCAACTTTGTCCTGGGACTTGGTTTTCTTCTATGTATATTGTATTTATTCACTCTTATTGCATAGTGCCTCAAAAATTTTGTAGATTAAGACATGTATAAATAAATGGACAATGAATCAGCCTTGGGTTCGGGTTTATATAAGAAATAAGAAAGCAGTTGCTGGGGCCGGCTCCGGGGCCGAGTGGTTAAGTTTGTGCGCTCCACTGCAGCGGCCCAGGGTTCGGATCCTGGGCATGGACATGGCACCGCTCATCAGGCCACGTTGAGGCGGCGTCCCACGTCCCACAACTAGGAGGACCTGCAACTAAGATATACAACTATGTATGTACCAGGGCAAGTTTGGGAAATAAAGCTGAAAAAAAAAAAGATTGGCAACAGTTGTTAGCCCAGGTGCCAATCCTTAAAAAAAAAAAAAAAAAAGAAAGAAAGAAAAGAAAGCAGTCATTAGTTACTATGAATAGGAAATAAATTATAATGAAAAAGTCAGCATTTTAATGAAAATGACAAAGTTCTCAACATAAAAAAACAGCACAACTTATAGTTCCCAAAATTTCCCTCCTTTTTTCCTCTCCTGTCTCACAGCCATACTTTGTAGAAAGACTGAGAAGTAAATGACATTACTTCACAGACCCAGACCCATCGAGACTGACAGTTCATCCAAACGTAACTGCAGCTCTAGGAGAACTGTGGACTACACCACCGTCTCTCAGCTCCATTACAAAAGACTGTCCAGGGGCCGGCCCCGTGGCGCAGCGGTTAAGTGCCCACATTCCGCTTCGGTGGTCCAGGGTTCACCAGTTCAGATCCCGGGTGCGGACATGGTGACACTGCTTAACAGGCCATGCTGTGGCAGGCATCCCACATATAAAGTAGAGGAAGACGGGCACGGATGTCAGCTCAGGGCCAGTCTTCCTCAGCAAAAAGAGGAGGATTGGCAGCAGTTAGCTCAGGGCTAATCTTCCTCCAAAAAAAAAAAAATACTGTCCAAATGTCAATGCTAGGTGTCATCTCACACTGGCTGCATGTCGAACAGCACAAACAATAGCCCCTCCTTCTAAGCCAACACGCGTCAAGCGTAGTGAGGTGAGCACCTGCATCAGCATTACCCAGGTGCTCAAACAATGCATACTCCTGGGCTCCAGGCAAAGCTACCACATCAGTTTCCTGTGGCTGCCATAACACAACACCACAGATTGGGTGCCTAAGACAACAGAAATTTACCCTTTGTTTTTTTTTTTTTTAAGATTTTATTTCTCCTTTTTCCCTCCAAAGCGCTCCGGTACATAGTCATGTACTTTTTTAGTTGTGGGTCCTTCTAGTTGTGGCATGTGGGATCCTGCCTTGACATGACCTGACGAGCGGTGCTGTGTCTGGGCCCAGAATTCACACCAGTGAAACCTTGGGCCGCCAAAGCGGAGCGCAGGAACTTAACCACTGGCCACGGGGCAGCCCCAGAAATTCACCCTTTTAGATTTCTGGAGGCCAGAAGTCGGAAATCAAGGTGTCAGCAGGGCTTCCCCCTCCTCTAAGGGATAATTTGCTCCTTGCCTCTTCCAGCTTCTGGCAGCTGTCAGCATTCCTCCACACGTGGCCGCATCACTCTGATCCCGGCCTCCGTGGTCACACTGCCTCCTCCTCTTCTGTCTGTCTTCTCCTCTGTGTGTCTTTCTTATAAGGAAACTTGTGATGGCATTTAGGGCCCTATCAGATAATCCAGGATGATCTCCACGTCTCCAGATCCTGAATTTAATCACATCTGCAAAGACCCTTTTTCCTAATAAAGTAACAATCACAAGTTCTGGGGACTTGATGCTGGATATCTTTTGGAGGGGACATTTTTCAGCCTACCACAGCTACCAAATGAGTGTCTCTGGTGGCGAGGACCAGGGGTCTGCATTCCTCACACGCCAGCGATGCCCTTCACGCACAGTCGTTTCAGAGTCACTACTCTGAGCATTAGGAAACGGGACTCCACCAGGGCCAAGGTGCTCACCCTACTCAGGTACTGGTAGAGGGGCTTCAGCAAGCTGGCGAGAAGGGGGTAGGGGACACACGAGACTCATCTCTGCTACCGTTCCAGACACCAGTGGCAGGACGTGACTCCAGGGTCAGTTCTATCACGGTGGCAGGACAGAGCTGAGGAAGCAATGCTGGGACAGCCGAGACAGACAGTGGCATTAACAATAACAAAGGTCACGTGGAATTTCCTCATGGCTGAATGGTGGAATCGGATGGCTGACATCAATAGGGGCTTCACAATGGAATAAGGTTTGTGGTGGGAAAAAACAAAAACAGAAAGAGCCAGAAAACAAAAAGAAAGAGAGAAGAAAGGGATGTCTCAGCAGGAACAGCAACAGGAATTTGATTCATCAAGAAATCTTACAGGAGTTTGGAAAAAGTAAACAAGAATTTCTAGGAGGGTGGTGAACAAAGGAAAGGAAAGTTTCACATGAAGTCACAAAGCTACGTGTATCACTTGGAATTCCAAATGCCACTATATACAGGACAACTATTGTGGGAAGTTTCTCTATAATATAACATAGGAGGTTGGCAAATATTTTCACTTTTCAAAACGTTATCAAGACCATATTACAATCTGTTAGTACTGAAGCAAGTACACACAAAATTAAGAGTTTTCTTAACATGACATTTTAGGAGTACAGGTTTCGATTTGTCATTAATGCATTTTCAAAATAACTTCCTGGTCTTCCATTTTTGATACAACAATCTCAAGGTTAACTTTATTCTGGAGATGTTTATGGTAAGAATTTCCAGGATTCAAAATGAATTAATAAATCCATGTTATTAATCTGTAGGTACATCACTCCCAATCTATCAGTTTCTAATATCACCTGTTTCGAGAGAGTGGCAGAAAGAAACCAGATGCCCAGCAAAGGCAATATATAGCCAGCATCTAAGAATCTGAGATATCAGCATTATCCTAGGATCCTGAAGAAAGTAACCACTTGTTCTGAAGAGTTTAGATGACATTCTACCTGCTCTAAAGAAAACTGACAAGACAAAGGCCCCAAATATGCTAAGTAGTTAACACAAATTGTCCGTAACAATTATTCTTACTCATGTGAGCTGGCTTCATGAACCCTTGACAAATTTATTTATTTATTTTGAGGAAGATTAGCCCTGAGCTAACTGCTGCCAATCTTCCTCTTTTTGCTGAGCAAGACTGGCCCTGAGCTAACATCCATGCCCATCTTCCTCCACTTTATATGTGGGACGCCTGCCACAGCATGGGTTGCCAAGCGGTGCCATGTCCGCACCCAGGATCCGAACCAGCAAACCCTGGGCCGCCGAAGCCGAACGTGCACACTTAACCAGTGCTCCACCGGGCCAGCCCCAAAGTTACATAATTTAACTCAACAAAAGTTTAGTCTTCTGTTCCTGGTTCTAAGATACAAGTTTATTCACTTTAATGAGTTTTGAACAAATTTTTTCTATATACAAAAAAATCAATATTACAGTCAGAGCTCATAAGCAGTGATACCTATAGACTATGTTAACACTCTCATTTGGAGCCCATTTTCTTGGCAAATGCCCAAAGCAAGACATGTATGTCCTTCTCCAAGTCTCCTCCTTACTGCACTGCTTTGATTGGTCACACATAGTTGGTTTTCAAATGTTCACAGTTAGTTGAGAGAAAAAAACGTTTACTTTGAAGCAGAGCAAGATGAAAAGTGATCAGGTAGAGCGGGACTCCTGGAGGCTGACGGAACTATTTAATTTTATACGTGCATTGTTCATCAAGTATTTACTTTAGCTTAAATTTCGGTAAATTACTCAGTCCTACGTTAAACATAAATTCTCAGTATCAAAACATCTTACGTAGAGAAGGATAAGAGAAGTTAAATTAAATCTACTTTATTCTGATTCCATGTCGATACGTGGGCAGGACCAACGACAGCGATCATGTGCAGACGCATGTTTGCTAGGCAGCTCCCTTCCCTGTGTCCCCAAAGTGCCCTAACTCTCCATCCCTTCCGTCTCTCTCCTCAGAAGGCATCCTTGAATTCCCAAAGGAAAATGCAGCTATTCGACTTCTTTCCTCTGCCTACTCTGCCACTGACCCAAACTTGCCAGCACCTTACATCCCAATCTTTTCCTCCCTCTCTCCAGACTCAGTGGGGAAAGGGTCCCTATTTTTTCATAGAACTCCATGCTCCCCTATATCTCCTTAGGGACTTCATATCAATTACCTCTCTCATTTCCTATATTCTTACTGTCTCTCTAATCTGTAAACTTAGCACATTGCTCAAGTCTTGTTCCTCTTACACGCGCACACACACACACACACATAATCTCCCTCAGCCCAACATCATTGTCTTCTAGGTAGTGTATTGTCTGCTTTCCTTAATAGCCAACTCACTGAAACAGAGTAATAGTACACTTGTCTCCACTTCGCCTCCCATTCTCTCTTCAGTCCCTATAAAGTACCATCTATCAGCACCACTTCAGGAACTGGCTCAGCTCTGCACCACTGATAACCTCTTTGTTGCCAAATCCAACAGCCACCTTTTAAGGACTAAGCTGATGTGAAATCTCTGTGCCATCTGACCACAGTGACTACTGCTGCCTTTGGAGACCTCCTCCTCCTTTGGCTTCCACAAGGCTGTTCTCTTCCTATTTTCTTCCTACTTGTCTGGCTGTTCCATCCCAGTCACCTTCTCAGGATCCTCTGCCTACATCTTAAATGCTGGGGTCCCCAGGTCTCCATCTTAAGCCCTCTTCTCTTTTCATGCTGTCATCTATGCAATTTCATATACTTCTGTGATTAAAATAACCAACTATATGCTGATAATGTCTAAATCTCCAGCTCTCTCAAGTACCAAGGTCACATCTATTCAGCTACCCAGTAAATATCTTCGTTTCTCCCCAAAGGCCTCAAAATGTTTAAATCCAAAACTGAACTCAATATCTTCCCATTCCAAAACTCATTCCTCCCCTAGTTTTCATGGATCAAATCCCCATATATCCACCTGCTCCAAACCAGAAATCTAGGTTTCCTTCCTTCATATTCCAAGTCCTATCAATGCTACTTCCTGAAATCTCTAACTACACCACTTTGCACTACTCACCTGCTACTATGCTACTGTCTACCAGTCTGCATGACTCTGGACTTACAACACCTCATCCATCCTTCACTGTATCTCCAGAGAAAGCTTTCTAAGCCACAGAACTGAAGAGATCACCCTCCGGCTTAATATCCTCCTCCAGGATAAAATCCAGTCTCCTTAGTTTTGGATAAGAGGTCTTTCAAGAGCTTGCTATGACCAAATGTTAGACATCATCCTTCACATCGACAAACATGCACACGTGCACACACATGCTCCATCATACAGAACTAATGATCCATCATACAGAACAATAACTTGGACTTTACCACAAACATTACACTCAGTTAATTCTTCAGCATCTATATTTACTAATCACTCCTATTTGAAAGCTTCCCTTTCTCCAATCATCCTCACCCTTTTTACTTGGCTAATTCTTTTCTTCCTTTTGAGCTTGGCTCTAATGTCACCACCTCCAGGAAGTCCTATCGACCTCACACACCCAGTCTGATTTGTGCGTGCTTCCCCTAGATTCCATAGCACCGTGAGCACTCGCATAATTTGTGAAGCACAGTATTGCAACGATATAACTTACTTGTCCACTAGCTTGTAAGCTACTGGAGAAAAGAAGACTACGCACTTCATCTTTGTTCCCTAGAGCCCCACAGAATGCCTAAAGCATAGCGATACTCAGCAGACGTCTGGTAAATCACGAATGAATGAACAAACTAGTCACACAAATCTCTTTGCTGCTTGGTATCTTTTGAGTTTAAATGCTGGATACCTACTGTAGATACTGCTGTATCATGAAACACAGTACTGTGAAAATATTTATCCACTATAAATATTCATCAAAAATATAATATTTAACACCTATGTACTATTCCACGCTAGGAATATAGCATATTCTATTTACTTATGTCCTTACAGTCAGATATTTAAGCTGATTAGTAAAGGGATTAGTAAAGGATTAGTAAAGTACTCCAAGAGCCTAGTTCTAATTACAAAGATGATCTGTCATTACTATAATGCAATATATAACAAAATCTTCTCAAATCTGTAATTGAAACAATTCTTCCAGCTACCTCCTGGTTAGAGATACTGAAGTTACCTTTGCCTCTCCTTCATCACTTGTATGATGATGGATAATTCCAATCAACATCCCTCAGCAAAAAGATTTAGGAAAGCACAATGTTGTATCACCAAGCTCAAGGACTTACTTCCACAATGAATGAAAGTAAGATTTGTCTAGATTTGATCTCTCTGTGCAGGGCACGCTTAAAGGATGAACCCAAAACAAAACTGTGAAGCAAGCAGTTTGCCTCTAGATCTCTCTGTAGACACAGCTCTGAGGGGCCACTAGCCCAAACTGTAACACAGCCTTCCTTGGAGAGCCATCCCTATGTAGCTTACGCCGTGAAGGAGGAGGAAGGCCTTTGTGAACCTAACTTCTCTGTATAAGTTTGAAAAGAAAAATGAGATTTCTTTCTTATAGTAAATAAAGTGACTTTCTTCACAGTGCTTACATGTTACTGCTTTTGTAGAAGCACTGAATATTTTTTACCCAGGGTTTTAAAATTGTTAAGTTACATCCTGATCAGTGGATTTGTTCACAGCAATAATCCTTCTTGTGCTTACAATTTTAGTCAGCAACAATATAAGAGTATCAGGTAGCATTTGACATTTGAGCACAGAGAAATAACCTTTCCAATTTACTAAATCCTGCTTTTAAAAAGGCATTACCTTACTGAAAATGGGTTAAGCTGGAGAAGAAATGTAATCATTTAAATATTTTAAAAGAATACTGATGGCATTTAAATTCAGAGGGGAAAGGATGGTTTGTTTACTAAACAGTATTAGCATAATAAATGGCTAGCTATCAAGAAAAGGCAAAGCTTGATCCCTTTATCTCACCATACATAAAAGCAAACTGCAGATGAATTAAAGCTTTCCATATAAAAATAAGACAGTAACATTCAAAATAAGAGAATTTAGGAGAGTATCTGTAGAACTAACGAAGATAGGAAACTGACAACAATACACATACAGATAATTGTGATAACAGATTTTTTATTTATTCTATAGCAAAAAATACCATAAACCACTTCAAAAACTTATAGACTGGTAAAAATACTTCCAAAATAAATGATCATCAAAGAGTTAATATCCCTGATACAGAAAGCACTTGATAAAAAAAAAAAAGACAACACAGCAGAAAAATAGGGAAATAACATAAAGAGGAAATTCACAGCAGGCTAAATTGAAGCGGCCAATAAAGATGAAAAGATGTTCAACTTCACCAATAATCAGAAAATGTCACTTAAAGCAAAAACAAGATACTGTTCCGCACACATCAAATTAGCAAAAATTAAAAAGAGAATGATAACACCTAGTGCTGTTAAGGATGTGAGAAAATGAACAATCTCATAGGATACGTTTAGGACCATGAATTGCAGTATACATTGGGGAAAGAATATAGCAATTAAAATTAAGTATACATATCCTTTGACCTGACAGTCTCATGATCAGAAAGAAACCCTTTGGAAATAAACGTTATATATTTGCTATATAAGAATAAAGAGATATAAGCAAAGATGCTTATCACCTCACTGTTCATAATAGAAAACAATTGTTTGTGTAGCAACAAGTAATAGAAAATCTCACAGGAAACTACCAAATAGGAAATGATTGAATAAACTGACACATCCATACTACAAATACTATATACTATACTTAATTTTAAATAACTTTTATATCCAGTGTCCTGGAAGACTGCAAGGAAAAAGGTAATTTGAAGACTTACATGTGCAGAGAATGAAGCATATAATCATTATGAAGGAAGTCCAATAGATGTGAAATGTATATGTGTGTATCTAAGTGTGTGTCTGCTTGAACTTGTTTGAACATGGAGAAGGCATGGAAAGCTAAACTCGCCAACGTTCACATTGGTTGGGGAGAGGGAGAGAGGATGGAAAGGACGAGGCTGGGGAAAATCATTAACTCTTCCTTCATATTATGTTAACTGTTTCAATTGTTACAATTATTTCACTTTTTTAATTAAATAAAGAAAATATTAAAAAATTGTCTCCTCCGGGGGCTGGCTCCGTGGCCGAGTGGTTAAGTTCGCGCGCTCCGCTGCAGGCGGCCCAGTGTTTCGTTGGTTCAAATCCTGGGCACGGACATGGCACTGCTCATCAGACCACGCTGAGGCAGCATCCCACATGCCACAACTAGAAGGACCCACAACGAAATATACAACTATGTACCGGGGGGCTTTGGGGAGAAAAATAAAATCTTTAAAAAAAAAAAAAAAAATTCTCCTCCAGTTCAGTTTAATGTATAGCATTTAATATGTTAAAGTACATACAAATAATACTGAATTATAAACCTGTTGAGTAGAGAACACTTTTTAAGTGTGATTTATTCTATCTGCATCCTCCAAGATCTCAATAAGATTTCAAGATCAGAGCTCTGTAACCTGTCACTTGCACAAAAAAACGGACCTAAAACCCTCGTATATCACATTGCTTCATTAACTTTCCCTTCATGGAATTCATCTTCAACCTTTTTCTTGAAATCTGTTGTATTGATTACATGGTGTCTAAAAAGATGAGCCATGTAACTGCCAAGTCTGAAAAAGATTTTGAAGAGAATTAATTCACGGTAAAGCAATAATCTCATAAGCAAACCCTCTTGACGGTAGAGTTTAACATCCACCAACGCTTGCAGCTAAAACAATAGCCTGAGATGATAACTCGACTCTGTGCAGCACCACCGATTTGAAGTTAGTTATTCCTTAGGGATTGAAATCAAATACAATTTAATCTTGTTTGAACACAGGTTTTGCTTAAAATCATTGTTAACTTGTTCTACAAATGCCATTTTACGACACATTGTCAGGAATCTACTAGAAAAAATTAAAAGCAGGGACTCGATAAATAGACCTGAATGGATCCAAAATATTTATCTTGACAAAGTTTCTGAAAGTAAGTTAGTTGCTGTTACTCATACTCTTTTTAAGATCCTACTTTAAATATAAGTCAAATAAAGCACTGGTAGAGTAATTTTAATTTTGTCGTGCATGAAGAGTTGCTAGAAATTTTGCCAACTATAAGATTTCATCCAATTTTCTGCAACTGTATGATAAAGATAAAGGGCAAATTTTTTAGAGTTAGACAAACCTTGGTTCACACCCTAACTCAAACAGAATTTTGTGACGTTGGCTAAGATAATTTACTTCCGTGAGCCTCAGAGTTTTCACCCACAAAATGGAGATAATGTAACCTAACGCATGGGAGTCTGGGGGAGATTTAGAGATGGCACACAACGTGTCAAGCACATCGCAGGTGCATAATGAATTACAGTAATTAATATTGTGATTATTAGCAAAATTTAAGATTTATACCAAAAGTTATTAAAAATTCAAAAAAACGGAACAAAATGCACACAAATATCCATAAAACAAGTATAAGTAAAATTGGCTGAACATTACTTTCTCATAGGAAAAGGGTATATTCTGATTTAATTTAATGGGCAAACTTTATTAAAAGAAATATAATCATTAAGGACAGCTTCCTGACTTCTGGCTCCTAAACAAGATGGAGTAGATGCACTTTTCTCTATTCTTCCTGCTAACGGCAGCTAAAAACTCTGGACATTACACAATACAACCGTTAAAAGACTCTGAAAGGTGGGGAGAAGTCAGAGTGGCTAGTGACCTCAGGACCCAAGGAATGACACAGCAATACATACCCTTGGTTCTCTTTTCGTCTTATCCCAGATTGGGTGCTGGAGAAGATGGCAACCTAGAAAAACGAATGGATGCAGACAAAAAAGTCTCCAAGAAAAACTTCCTTTCTCTAACCAAAGGACTAGGACAACTTAATAAGACAGATAAGTTTTAGATAGAACTGCTCTACTCCAGCCAAACATCACAGAAACAAATAAGACCAAATCCATATAAGCAAAAGCCAAGTGGGCAGCCTACACTGCCACCCTAGGCCAGCTGTTTCAAGGTGTCACTCCTCCTATTCCACTGAGGTGATATCAGAAAAGACAAACGACTTTCATCACCACCCAGCAGTAACAAGTTCCAGCCTCCTCCACATGAGTCATCTGTGCAAATGGGGATTATTGCTTTTGATAAAGGTACCTCCCTCCAATCAAGCTGGATAGTGGCCTATCAAAAATGGAATATGAATCAAGGATAGCAATCTAACAAGTGACTGTGGTGTAGAAATATACATAACTGGGGAGGGGAGCATAGAAGTGGGATCAGCTAAGGAGAACTAGCAGTGGGCAATGAAAGAGTGTATCCAGGGGCCAGGCCCACGGCTGAGTGGTTAAGTTCGTGTGCTCCACTTCGGCAGCCCAGGGATTTGCCAGTTCAGATCCTGGGTGCTGACATGGCACCGCTCATCAGCCATGCTGAGGCGGCATCCCACACACAACAACCAGAAGGACCTACAATCTTAAAAAAAAAAAAGTGTGTCCTGTTCTGGGTGGCCCACTTTTAAAAGAACTTTGAAAAACTACAATTTTCTTGCAAAAAAAAAAAAAATGAAGTTTTCTTGTTCTTGGATGGAGTAAGGGAAAAGTCTTCCCTCTTCTGAGAACTACCTACTACTGTAATTATATCTTGAATTAACCCAGTCACTCAACAAATATGTATTATCTTAAACACAGGGATATAAAAATGAGTAAGAGAGAAAAGGGGAGGAGGAGGTAGGGAAATCAGTTTGGAAAATGGAAAATCAATATGACGCTAAGGACGTGTGAAGTTAGAGATGTCTGGGAGATATCCAAGGGGAGACGTCAAACGGGCAAAGCCAGCTGGCAGGCAAGCATAAATACTGTAAGACCATTGTACTGCACAGACCGCCTAAGGAAGAAAGCAGAGAGCTGAGGCCTGTGCCCGGGAGCTAGCAATCATCTGTTTTATAAATGAGGACAAAACTAAACTACCTTGTCCTTCCAGGAGAACAGCAAACAGGACAATAGCGATGCAGGGTAAAGATTTCTGAAGCACTAAGGGCACTCAAGCAGGCTATTAGAGAGAGGGTTGGCTTGGGTGGGTAGTTGCACAATGGTATCTCTTGAATCTTTTTGTTTCTTGTCAGGCTTCCATGCTTATTGCCAAAACAACTGTAACTGCTTCCTGACTGCTCTAGCCCTCACTCATGTTGGCTCATTTCAATCCACTTTCCAACTGCAGCCATAGAGATTTTTATCCAAACTGAAATCTGATCATGTTACCTCCCTTCCTTAAGCCCTCCAGTGGATTCCCTTTGCTCTTACAGCTTAGAGACACACCTCCTGAAATTGGCTTTCCAACCGGGCAGGCTCTGGCTCTGACCTTACTCTCCAGAACCATCTGTAATCTGACCCGCTGCTCTCTGCTCCAGCCTCACTGGCCTTCCTCTCAATGCCTCAAGTACCAAGTGTGGTGAGCATTCTCTCCTCCAGGGACTCTGCACTAGCAGTTTCTCTACTTGCATCCTTCCCTTCCTTTTCACCTGGTCAACTTCAGATCACAGGTTAAGCAGGGCATTCCCAAGACAGCCTTTCTTGACCTCCAGTAGCAATGACAGTAAAATGTTCCTGCCCTTCGAAACACCTACCACAGTTAGAATTGTTGGTATGACTATTGGTCTACCTCCCTCCAGAGTGTAAGCTGGTTTAGATGCTGAAGGATTTGGCTTATCACTATATCCCTGGCACTTAGTTTAGTGCCTGGCATATAGTGAGCTCTCAATAAGCACTGGTTGATAGATAAGATGAACGGCACCCAGGAGCAAGGACTCATGATCACTAGCGAGTGCATGCTCTGAAGTCAGAAACACCTGATACAACCTCTTGTTTATGCTTAGAAGTTCCTCAGCCCTCTGAATAGTATTTCTCTATTAAATTAAATGCCATATTATATGACAATAATGAAAAATGCTCTTTTGTTATTAAACCATTTCTGTTAATAATATCCTGCATTCAAGTGTTCAAGTCATATTGGCAGATTGTGTTCTGCTTAGCTTTAATTGAACTTGAAATTGTCTGTTTGCACTTTATTATAGAATTTCCAACAGTGATATCACTAGCCTGACAATAAATGTATAACAAAGAATCTAAAAATAAAAGCCATTATGCTTGCTGACCACCAAATAAAAATAGATTTACTATCTTCAAGGTCACTCAGAGCTGAATTTAACAAATTCAGTTTCCCCTTGGCAACCACAGATGAAGAAAATAAGTACAAATCAAACCAGTACCAAGGCTTGTGTGACTCCTATTTACGCCAGCTGTATGAGAAATATTTAAGCTTGGTATTCTGCTAGCACCATGGATTTTGTAACTAGTCATCATCGCCTTCATTAATAAGCAGTTAGTGACAAAATCAGATCACATCATCTGTGCAGTTAATTACAAGCTGGAAAATATTCAGGGTATACAAATTTTATTAGCACGCTGACATCTGTCAACTATTTTGGTTAATTACTCCTGAATTTGGATTCTAGCCTTCAACTATTTAAAATTTTAGTATATTTGACAGAAACGGTTTTCAAGCTACCATTATCTCTGTTGAGTATTTCTGTCTTATTCCTATTCCAAAATTGTCAGAAATAAGTACCGTTAGTTCTCATACTGACATAGTTCATTCTGCAGCTAAATAAAATAAATTGTTAATTGGCAGAATACTATTTACCACATGGTTAAATTTTTTTTGTCACTTCTTATTAGATACTCTCAGCATTGCTATATAGGACATAAAATATTTTGAACACTCTAAATTACATGTTAAGGATATAACCCTAAAACTTTGCTATATAGGACATAAAATATTTTGAACTCTCTAAATTTCATGTTAAAGATATAACCCTAAAACTTTTCTCTTTACTTTGGAGTAGAAAAGAGCATTTGGCTTCTTCTTTTTATAGTTTGGCTATGGATAGGTTGTTTGTGTTGCTTTGTAAGTAAACATATTTCCCATCCCTCCTCTAATCTATAAGTCATCTGTGGTATGTGAGGGCAGGTTTCTTGGAAAAAATTAATTTTGAAGTGAAAAAGAAGGCTGACTGGGGTGAAAAGAAAAGATCAAAAAAGTAAGAGGGAATACAAGAGGTGAGACAGGGTGAGAACATATAATTTACAGAAAATAAAGCAAAAGCAGTTCACTGAACACACAGTTCACATTTTCACAGGTACTCTGGCAATGAGAACATACAAAAGATAAAAAGTGGAAAAAATATATTATGCTAAAAACACAAAATGTACCAACTATCCTAAACCCAAATATACACTTTTAATCTCTCCATGCTACTATTACAATTTTCTGTATCCTTAAAGAAAAGAGGCTTAGAGAAACTATTTGAACCCAGGCAGGCTATCTTCACGCCCTCAACCACAACAGTACCCTAGTTTGAAAAGACATATGCTCCACGTCAGAAGACAGTACAGGCCCACTCTCAACAATATGTTCTGACTTGTCCTTGAAGGATTGGTGGTTAATTTGCAACGACCCAGGCACATTATCATTTGTTGGCATCATATAATGACTAAACAAGATTGTGGGTATCAGTTAGGGTGGTGACAAACAATTCCACTACCTGAGTCCAAGCCTAGCCTCAATACTACAACTGACTCTCAGAAAATGTGAAGCCCCAACATGAAAGGCTATATTCTGTAAAAGACTGGCCACCTAAACACCTGTGGTACCCTCACCTTGGTCCCTCACAACTAGAATTATGTTGTTCCTATTAATAATGGCTTAATCTTCATTCCATGTGTTCCTTTGCCTTTCCTGCAGAAAACTCCCAAGAAGGGGTAGTTGATCAGAGGAGCATTTGAATATTCTTCGATCTCTGGCTTAACTCCACCCTAATCTCACTTCAAATGCCCACCATCTGCTGTGGTGTCTGCAGACTAGGTGAGGATACGTATTTATGGTCAACTGGCATCTGTGGGACAATGCTTGTGGAGGGCTCAAGGTTCCTATTTTGGCTAAGGTAGCTAATATTTAGGCATCTCATATTAAATGATAATTTGTGGAGACTTGGTCAGGCAAATCAAGCAAAAAGACCAAGTCCCAGTGTCCTGTTTAGTCAGTGAGGCACCCTAAATATCCTTTTTGCTTTCTTTCCTGATCAGTGATCCTGAGTGGTTTACCTTTTAAACCCAGATGATGGTTTTAAATTTCAGAGACCCAGAGACCCTGTTTATGGTTTGAAAGATTCAGTATTGTCAAGATGTTCTCCCCAAAATGATCTATAAATTCAACGTAATCCCAATCAAAATCCTAGCAGACCTTTTGGTAGAAATTGACAAGCTCGTTCTAAAATTCAAATGCAATAGCCAAAACAATTTTGAAAAAGAATAACAAAGTTGGAGGGCTAACGCTACCTGACTTCAAGAATTATCAAAACAGTGTAGTAAAGAGAGACATGACTGGAACAAAACAGAGAGTCCAAAAATAGACCTACACATACACGGACAAATGATTTCCAAGAAAGTGCAAAGGCAATTCAGCAGCGAAAAGAGAGCCGTTTCAACAAATGGTGCTGGAACAATTAGATATGCATAAAAAAATATACATATATATATTAGATCCCTACCTCATACCATACACAAAAATTACTTCAAAATGGATCATAGGCCTAAACGTAAAACCTAAAACTACAATACTTCTACAAAAAACTTGAGGAAATATTTGTGTTCTTGGGTTAGACCAAGATTTCTTAGACATGATACCAAAAGCACAATCTATAAAAGACAAATTAGAAAATTGGACTTCGTCAAACTAAAAACTCTGCACTTCAAAAGACACTGTTAAGAGCATGAAAAGGTAAGTCACAGACTGGAAGAAAATCTCTGCAAAGAATATACCTGACAAACCTGATTTCAAAATAAATAAAGAACTCTCAAAATTCAATGACAAAAATAACCCAATTTAAAATGGACAAAAGATTTGAACAAATGCTTTGCCAAAGAAGATACATGGATGGCAACTAACTCATGAAAATATGCTCAACATCATTAGTCATTAGGGAAATGCAAATTAAAACCACAATAAGATACCTCTATAGACTTAATAGAATTGCTAAAATTAAAATGACTAACCATACCAAGTGTTGGCATGGTTGGATATGAGAAAACTAGAACTATCTTGTAACGTGGTATAACCACTTTGGAAACGGTTTCTTAAAAAAGTATACCTACCATACGACCTCACCATTCCATTCTTATTTTACCCAAGAGAAAAAGTAAAAGTAAACATAGCCAAGAGAAAATGTCCAGATTAAACACTTATACACAAATGTTTATACCAGTTTTATTTGTAATAGCTCAAACCTGGAAATAATCCAAATATCCATCAAGAGATGAATGGATAAACAAATTATGGTATATCAATACAATGGAAGAATTACTTGGTAATAAAAATAAACAATGAACAATTGATACATGCACCATGGAAGGATCCCAAAATAATTGGGCCAGACAAAAAGAAGACATACTGCATGCCTTCATTTTATATAAAAGTCTAGAAAATTCAAACTAATCTATAGTGACAAACAGCAGATCAGTGATTTTTTGATGATGAGGGCATGTGCAAAAGAACCTGACAGTGAGATTACAACTCTTCCCAATGAAATTTGGGGAGAGGAATATACATGTTCACTATCTTGATTGGAGTGATGATTTCATGACATATACATATCAAAACTTATCAAATTGTATACTTTAAATATTTTCAGTTTACTGTATGTCAATTACACCTCAACAGAGCTGTAACTTAAAAAAAAAATAGTCCAGTACAGCTTAGTTTGGGACGTTAATCAGTGTCCCATTCTGATCCCCCTCAGAAGCTTCTGGCACGACAGAAGAGCCCTCTGGTAAGGAAGGAGGTCTTCACATGTATAGTTAAGAGCTATGTTAGCCACTCTGACTGTCTTCCTCTTATAAAGCTGATGGCTTTAAATCATAACAAAACTAAATAGTATGAATGTAAACTTTTTCTGTTCCATAAAGCAAACTATGGTATCTCACCCAAAAGTGTATCAGATCATGAAGACACAAATTAAAAAGAAGGAGAAACATATTTTTTCACCCCACTTAAAAAGTATTCACTAAGCCAATACAGGCCATTCCTGACAACACTGACTCACAGTAGCATTCCCTTACAGACTTATTATGAGTATTAATATGGGGAATTTTGGATTTAGCTTATGTATCTTGGTATCTAACTGATTGCTGTCCACTGAGTCAGTCTTAGGAAAGGTTGACCACATCCCCAAACAATCTAACATTACTCTTGAATATTTCTCCACAGGTTTGTAAGGAGTGTAATAGTAGTCTCTAGTGGGATAGCTGGATCCAGAGCCCGTATGCTCTTCACGTATAATCATGCTTGAGAAACATTAGCTTTATCAGTTTTTAAGCAAGAAAGTGGCATACATTTTGGATGGAATGTTCACTTGGGAAATATAAGGTTATTTATCTTTTAAAAATGGGTTAACTATAGTGTCTCTAACCAGTTTAGCTCAACTAAAAACTGCCATGAACTATATATTCAAAACACTCAACAATTAAGAGAAAGGGGAAACAGGATTGCTGCTAATGAGGAAATTAGTGAAGAATAAACCTTTCTGGATGGGAATATGTGGGTTGTTTGAAGTGAGAGAAGATTCCATAGAGAGAAACGTTAAGAATTTAAGTAAGGAAATAAAGAATCAAAGATGAGGACTGGCAAGGAAGACGAGAGGTCCCACATCAACTAAGTGACATGCCAGGAGTGGAACCCAGACACAGCCGACTCCAGAGCCAGACTCTTGACCACCACACTAAACTAACTCTCTTTCATGCCATCAGTGGCACTGACCCATGGGCCAGAGGCCTTTCCAATAGACATTTCATAAGGCTGGCATTGTCTCTGCAGCTGTCCACATTGTATGGACAGCATAGAGAGCATGGAAACACTCAGCAACAACAGGAAACAGGAACATTTAGAAGGCCTCTCTGATATAGAAACCTTAGGATCTAGAAGATGCTATGGCTAAAGAAAGAGAAATTATTCTGAATACATGGCGCATTCTATCTTCTCTGTGTCTTTAACTGAAGGTGTTAAGTTTAGCTGGAAGCCAGATGACAACTATAAAATGATAACCTTAGTTACATGTTTTTATGCACAAGTCATATTCATTGAGAACATAAAATAATAATGCCATATAGGTCTTAGTAGCAAATTTTGGCTTAGTCTTAACTATGATGCATAAAATCAAAAGAATCAAAAGACCAGACAATGCAACACCTTAAACACACTGCAGAGGAAAGGAGGGTTTCAAAAGATCTGGAGGAGAGGTTAGTTGCAAATATTAACCATGTAGCCTTCGATAACTTAATTATTCCAAGTCCATTTCTTCATCTGTAAGATGGAGATAATTCCACCTGCCTGAACAATGTCTCAGGAACGAGAGGATCAAACGAGATAATGTAAAAGAAAGCGTGAAGTCCATCACCCATGTGTAAGGGGTATTCTCATTGTCATCACAATATCTCTTTCAGGGAGGTCAACTAGATGGTTTATTCAGTAATAAGTTCCACTACTACAAAAGATGAAGCTTCCATTCAGTCAAAGCTTTTACAACGCTATCTGAATAATTTTTTGTTCTCCTTAATCATACCGAATTCTAACGCTGACATCTAAGAGGGGATTACAGGTTTCATAAATTTCCATAGCATTAGAAAGTTTTGCTTTTCATATACTATAAGACATTTGTGATATTATGCTAAATCACTCTTTTTTAAAAGTCAAATTTCAGCCTTAAAAATAATCACATTCATCTTTCATTCCACCTCAAAACCCACCTCTCAATTCTGGGAAATAACAATGCTAGAAGATTTTATTCTTTAAGAGTCATTTATTACTTATCACTGGGGCAGGTTTTCAGATATATTTTTTGCCTTTGAATATCTCCTTTCACTCCTGAAGGGCACTGAGAAATAAAGGTGAAGGACTAACTGTCCTATATAGATTTTTAAGGATTGTATTAATCGTCTTTTAGCGTCGCGAGATCTTTGGGAAAGAAAAGCAATGTTAAACTAGATCAGGCTCTCCCGGATTGATGGAGGAAGGGCCGCTTCCTCTTAGATATCTAACGCAGGAATTATTTTTTAGTGTGACTAACTGATTTGACATTCTAAGTACTACATCTTTTATCAATGAAAAAGGATGAAGCAAAGATATACTTTCATTAAAGAAGATTCTATTGTCTATGCAGGTTTCTGGGGAAGGAGATGAGTTTTTAAAAAGTAGTCTAGCATCTTTCTGGCTTTTATTTACAACTCTAGATCTTAGGTCTCAGGGAAAGAGGGAAGCAAGTGAGCACAAAGATTCTGTTCCAATTTAAATATTCTTCACAATTTAGTAGTAATTACTTCTTTTTAAGGTTCAGTCACCTTCTAAATGTTACATGATAAAAAGAGAAAAATATTACGTGGTTCATAGCCAAGAACATTAATAAAAGTACTTTCTAAAATATAATCATTATTTTCATTTTCTATTTAAAATTTTTCATTTTTTATCATCTCAGTTGCCAAATTTCAATCTTCATTGATTAAAATCACAGCAGAACTCCTTGCATACAAATTTATTCAGGTTTGAAAACATTAAATCATCATTAGATTAGAATGACAAGCATGACAAAATTAATACTCCAAAGGAAGTTCAGGGAAATATAAAATCTAAAATGTGTTGAATTAGGTTTTAAACTGAACCCATACAAGCTTAAGTTCAATGAAAACTAATATTGCACACTTTTTAATCAATTATTTCATAATCATCCCCTAAATCCTTTAATTTACCAAGAAATCCTATCTAAAAAGTTTTCTAAAGTCAGCCATAAAATACCACTGAAATGCAAATTGGATCTAAACTTCCATTAAATCCATCAAATGTCATCTTACCTCAATTCATCAAATCACTTTACACGAGTGAATGTAAAAAGTGTCCTCAATGCTCATTAGTGTTACAATTAAAATCCATATTATATGGAAAATAAAATGACATAATTATTTGGAACCATTATGGATCTAAACCCTTTAAAATAACTCACCATGCAAGCCACATGATACTAAGCTCATCTACAACCTTAAACATAATTTAGATCTAATTTCCAAAGCTAACATTGAGTCAAGAACAGTCCTGCCTTTTAAAATATTTCTAGTCAAGAGAAAAAACTTTTGTTGGTTCCATTATATAATCCTGTGGTTAACACATCATTATAGGGAATGGGGTAGGGCTGGATGTGTCAATTTGGGAGTAATCGCCATAAATCCATGAGAAAAGATGAGGTCCCCAGAGAGTGAATCTAGACAGAGGGGAGGCAGAGAGGGAGGAGAACAGAGAAAGAACAAGTCAGAAGATACCCACACAAGACAGGCAAAGGTGGGGATGGGTGGGAGAGACATTTAAAATATACAGAGATTAGCTATCCTCTTGGTTCCTCTTTAAACAGTAGCCTCCTTAATAAGTGATCAAAATATGTGGGTTTGGAAATTATACTGGAAAAGATCTCTAAAGTAATCTGTTTATATGCTTTATAATATGATAGTTTGCTTTTCTTTCAATCCTTGTCTTCCATAACATAAACAGTGAGAAAAAGAAAGGATTTATGTCAATAAAAATATAGAGGCTTTTGAAAAATATTAAGAATCACAAAAAAAAACTGACTATAAGTTAGAAATCTTTAATTCATTTGAAGCTGAATAGATTGCAATTAACTGATCAGAATAAGAATTACATAATTTGGTATTTTACTCTTTGGTACATAACATTGTATCTTATTAGTGGGATCCAGATGGAGACTTGACAATTAGGAAAAGTCTTCAAAAACTGATGCAGAATTTTAGCTCATCACCTTTCTTCCAGAAAAAGCGTCTGTGAAACAACAGAACAGAGAATAAACATTGCTGTGAACCGGGGCAATTCTAACTTGTATCTGAGTTTGCTGGGGGTCAACACAGATGCAATAAGAGCCTCCACCACGATGTGCTGTGTTCTCCCAAAGATTCTGATCTACTCTGGGCCAGCGCTACTGCCCAGCGGCGTTGCAACTCAGAACCCTGAAAGCAGACCATCTTGAGTTGGTGATGGTAGCAACTCACACCTCATGGGGAAGCAATCTGGAGAAGTAGTTAGGACCATCCATGTTGGGCCCAGCTGACTTGGGTTGGAATCCCAGCTTGATCACTAAATTGGAAAAATGACCTTGTATAAGCTACTCAACATATTTGAGCCAGAGTTGCCCACATCTATGAAATGGAGACAATACTTACGGAGCTGTGAGAATTAAGATGAAGAAAACTATGTGATCTTCCAAAGGGGTAGCTATAGTTACGGCACCCCATCTTCTTCAGAAGTGAGTGGCACAGTGGCTAAGGAAACTTCCTCAGGGTAAGTGCAAGGTGGCATAGCTAGGATACTCAACCTCAACAAAATTAACAAAGAGAGGACCTAAATAAAAATTCCACCTCACACACCAAAATCAAGGAGAAGAAAGTAGAAGTTCTTACTGATCCCTGATGAAAGAAAAATCAAATCAACATATTCATCTGCATGAAATAAGTCTTTGAAATCATGGTTTCCTAATGTTCTCTCCATCATGCTGGCTCTTTGACCTGGTAAGGTGAGTAGCACAGCATGCATACTTTCTAACTCTAGGTCTTCAAAGAGAAAGGAAAAAAATCACAAAAAGGGCCAAAATTACCAGCAAAAACAGGTTATAAGACTGATCCATATCTATGGTTTTTGCCTCTTTTCTATTATTATTCCTTTATTGAACTGCCTTCAGTTGATTGTTTAAAAGGAATACTGCTTTAAATCATCAGATATGTGGGATAAAAATTCTTCTTAACACTTACTTAATGCATTGTAGTATTTATATCCAAAGTAACCTGACAATTTAACAAAAGTTAAACTTACTAATAAATCACTAAGTTCACAGAAAATGTTAATGTAAAGTTGTGTCTAAAACACAAATTCTTGAAGTCAACTGCAGCATGCATGTAATCTGTAAGGTTGTCAGGCTTGTGATACATAAGAGCCATGTCAGAGATGAGAGTTTCTCAGATTTACAATAGTATCTCTTTCTTCTGCTAAGCACTGACTATTGCTCTTAAAAATTTTCTGAGTCAGTTGAGCTGGAACAGCAAAAAGATTTCTAACATGTTTGTATTTGAGGTCGGTCCCTAAAGGCTGCCATACAAAGATTAATAGTTTCTTGGCCAAGCAGTCTTTAATATTGCAATTCACTCAGTCATTGTGCTGGAGATTTTTTTTCTATTTAACATAAACCTAAAGAAGAAGGAGAGGAAATAAGGGAAGGAGAGAGAAAAAGAGGAGATGAAGATAAAGACGGAGATGAAATGGAGATGGGACGGAGATGGGATAGAGAGGGAGAGGGGAGCTTATTAACTGAATACAATAATCCGAGAATTTGCCTTCCCTTTCTCAAAGAAATAACAGAAATGACTAAACCAAACATCAACTTGCACATACCTTTCGAAGTGTGACTATAAACCAGTAATTGCAATGGGAAAACATTTGTAGTATTACAAAAGGCTATAAAATTTCTCTCTGGTTTAACATTCATTTGAGGCCAGTTGAAACTGAGGACTGAAGCAGTTAACCAGATAATTTAGGCAAAAGCAGGCATATTCTCTGGCCTCCACCTGGTTTCACTTGGACTTGCCGAATACTGTGCTGTCACATTTGGAATCAACTGGTCAGCATGAGTTATGATGACTCGAATCTCTAGGGACATGTTTTGCAATCAAGATGAAACTTTGGAAAAACCTTCCTCTAAAATGAATGGGAAACTAACAACTCAGAAATCTCCACAACAATATAAGAGAACTTTTAAAGATTCTAGTCACTATTTTCTGTAAATGAATATTTACTAGTTAGTAATAACATGCTGTGAATCCATACAATGATGACGCTCAGCCACGAAATTCTGTCTGGAAAAGGTGGCATACCAGTATTCATCTTCAGGTTGGTTTGGGAGAGTCCCTTTTGGATGGAGAAAAACAGTTTTATTTGGGGGTAAGGAAACTTTGTTACCATATTTGTGAGGGGAAACCGACTCCTTCAAAAGCAACTCAAATGTACATATCATTCTGTTTCACAGCGCAGTCCACCAAGAGCCTTCTACGACAGGGCAGGCCGCAGTCTACACTGCAAAGGCAACAAATCTCAGCTGCTATTCAAATTTGGGTACTATCTGTGTCTCTAACCACTTAATCTCTGTGCTTCAAGAGTTTCCCTATGTGAAACTCAGTAAAATACATGTCTTTCCTACGGTAATATACTTTTAAATAACTAAGGCTGTTACACAAATTCAACATAAATATATGAAAAATTACTATTTCTTCCTACTACTTTAATCCTTTGAGTTTGTTTACATGTTAGCTTTTAGGACATTTTGCCCTCTGGAGAATTAATTCACAAGTAAGCGTAAGATTGCCATAGAACAAATCAAACCTTCAACACTGCTCTGTCAAAATTCTCACAGCAGCAGATAACCTGAACTGCCTACAGTTGTTCCAGACTGGGGCAAGATGACATGGTGCCAGTGTGAATGTCAACTCAGCACCAATTTCATAATGCCAAGACCAATATGATGATGCCAATGTTAACAAGACAGCAAAACTATGGCAAAATTGGCACTAATATCATTCTCATATCAGAAGAAATTCACCCTGAAATTGAATGCAGGCAATATTCTCTGTTTACTGCAGCCTGCAAAACACTGTTTTTGAAGTATTTCACATGAATTTACTAAGTTCTTGTCATAATTCTAATGAAATAATTTTTTCTCACCCTATCCAATGGGTGAATTTTTTTAAACTAGTATGTTTAAATTTAACTTTGGTCAATTAATCACAGTTTAAAAGATTGAGAAGAGGTTGAGTCTTAAAGGAATTCTAGAGAGAATCTTTTTATAAACTACAGGCTTCTAATATAAAAAAGAATCACCCCTGATTTGTATAAAATCTTTCCTATTATTCAGTTTGTTCAAATCAGAAGGTAACTACATTTCTATCAGGTAGATCCCATTTTACATATGAGGAAGTAGACAGAGGTTAATGCGCTTTCTCAAGGTCACAAAGCTAGTCAGTTGCAAAATAGATTATATCTCAGAGTTCTAAATTCCCCATCCTCCCCTTAGTCCACTGGGCCATGCTGCTTCTCTGAGTGAACTGAAAATAGATCACAATAAAAGATTACCATAAAAGTTTGATTCTTCCATTCACCACTTCATGGACTGCCTTTACAAGTACAATACGGAAAAATTGATTTGGCATTCACCTTTGATATTTTTCATTGTAATGAAGCAGCATAGAATGTGACTAAAAGGCATAGTCTTACTCATAGACCATACGGATGTCTGTGTCTTCAATTACTCATCTAAAGAATTCATCGGGCCATTAGGATTCTGGTTAAGTCAAATGGGTAAATTTTCTTTAAAATATCTTCACAGTTTTCAGAGTAATCTACTCCTGGTCCCTCTTTGTATCACAATTCTTTGAGAGCCCTTTATTATTGAGAATACTTTGGATATGAAATTTTAATTTGAAAACACAGAATGTGTGGTGATAATCGTTTTCTTAGTTTAAGAGTAGTAAAAGATAGACAGGAAGCCAGAAGCAGAAAAGCTAAATACAAAGTGAGTAGTTGGACCTCAGCAGGGAGCTCCCATTTTGCCTCTGCTCCAGTTCCAACAGAGGACTGGAGCCCAGCAGTATTTGGGGAGGGCAAGACTCAGCCTCCCAGGCCACAGACAATTGCAGTAGTGACGGAGATCTAACTGTGATGGATACCTAACTAGTGATGGATAACCAACTAGTGATGGATACCTAACTAGTGACAGGTAACTAACTAGTGATGGATACCTACTTAACTCAGGGTAGGTCAATCGAAGTCATTCTGTCTTTTGGGATTCTGGAATCAGGTCTCAGAGACTCTCGTTAGAATCTGCTCACCACTGAAATTGAGGAGATATAAAACCACAAGCTGGGGAGGCAGTTGTGTAGGACCACGTGCTCAGAGGTCCAGAGGAAGCCAGTCAATGGAGAGAGAAGCAGCTGACAAGCAAAGAAAGGCCTGCATCAAGTGACCTCAAAGCCAGAGAGGCAAAGGTAGAGACAGAGATGAGGCAGGTGAAGAGAGAAGTTTCTGAGTATCTAAGAGAGTTCCAGTACCTGGTCCCTTAAGAGACACGACAATTCTGAATATGAGATACCCCTGTAGCCTTAGAACTGGTGTCTTTTTAGTAGGCTAGAGTCTGTTTCTGTTACTTGCTAACAAAAGAACTTTAATTACTGATTAAAACACAGTCCCAATACACAAAAACAATTTATTAAGAGAAATGAAACAGAGAGAGAGTATCAAGTAACTTCCTTTTATTCTCATTTTTGGAATACCTGAGAAGTGATTCACCGAAAGGGCTGTTTCTCTTATGAACACGTAGAGACGAAGACAGGTGCCATTCCTGCACAGATGTAAACGTTTAACAAGCTACAAGGGCTCCTATTGATCAATAATGCAGTGGCTAGGAAAGGCTGCCCTCCAGGTAAGGAGCAGAATTCCCAGGATTCCCAAGTGGGGACTCCAAATGTAGTATTTTATATAATAATTATATGGACTTTGGATAGTACAGAAAGATATATCTAAAGAAATATAGAGACACAGAGACATAGATATGCATATAGAATAGGCTCTTGCAGTGTGGCCTGGGCACCAGATCACAGTTTCAAATGTTATTTCTACAGAAAAGTGCATTCTGAGGTCCATACAATGGGCTTAGTTCAAGACCAAAGGTGAGAGATACACTCCCTAAATATCTTACTCTCTTTTAATAGAGTTTTAGTCTGCTACCTTTCATTTAAGGGCTATGTGATATATTAAACGGCACCTGGGTTTAAAAAGAAAATCTCAGCTTCACCACTTACTAGCTCTGTGATCTTAGAAAAGTTACTTAACTTTTCTGAGTCTCAGTTTCCTTATCTCTAAAATAACAACTGTAACACCTGCTAAAAAGATTTTTATGAGAATTACATAATTAATAAGTAAAAGTCATGCATACGGCTTGGCATTTTAGAGACACTAAATAACACAACTTTTTTTCTGTAATCATATTTTTCCTCAAGCTTCATCTTTCCAGGACTTAGTATTAATCCTTTTAGTCCATCTCTGCATCAGCTCTCCTCTACCCTGAACAATTTTAGAGGCTCCAAAGGGGACCTCCTCAGTTTTGGAAGTTAGACTGTATCTCAGAATCAGACTCACTCAGATTTAACTGCCTAATGTGGCCTCCTACTACCAGCTGGCCGATGAATGGAGCCGACTATGCTGAAGCTATCCCTGAATCCCAGAAGCTGAAGTCAGGTCACTTAACACGCCTACCCACTCTGCTTACCTCCCATCCTAACCAGGTATCTTCACTGCTAACTAGCCCATTTTTCTTCACTTGACTACTGGGATGTTCCTTTCCTTCTCAAAGATTTTTTATTTTTCTGGGTTGGTCCCTCTTTCATTCTAAGGCTGAGGACTCTTGATTCATTCCAAGAAACCACTTCATATAAGGTCAGGCATGTCGCCAGCTTCCAGAAGCTTTGCACAGTAGTTCATTTTTCACACGAGCCCTGGCCATATTACATGGTCAACCCAGTTAACCAGAGATAGAATCCCTACAGGGCTACAGACCTGATTAGCCAGGCCAATGACTTTTTGAAAGACAATCTATTAGTATTCAGGCTCCATCAGTATTTTCTCTGACAGAAGCATCAAGAGACAGGTTGTGCATCCTTATAACATTAAAGGCCAGAGATGTTTAAGAAGTTATTTTAATGGGTTTCTGACACTTTTTAGCTGTGTGACCTTAGGCAGTTATTTAATCTTTCCAAGACTCAGCTTCTTGTTTGTAAAATGGTTATAACATACATAGCAGTCCTTGTTTTGCACAGTTCTGAGACACCTACATTTCGGTTACCACATTTTAGTTAAATAACACCATTCCCCCAATAACAAAGTTCAAATGTGAGTAACTATGGTATATAACTATGAATGACTACACAGAAGACAAACTTCACTGCCAGCTGTTGAGTCCACAAATCACTTCATAAGAAACAGATGTGCATCATGATCCATGACCAATCACATCAATTCTTTCAAAGCCAGTCAGTGATTGGTCACTGTGCATCTGCTAGTTCATGCACAGACAGCAAAGTGTGTTGCTGTGATGCCTCCTTGTCTGTCAGTGATAAACCCACTTGGCATCTTAGAAAAACAGGTAATCCAAAGAGGATACCAGCCCAAACAAAGATGAAAGTCCAGCAAAGAAACAAACAGTGGTAAACCTGGAAGTGAAATTTGAATCAAGCATAAATGGGGTTTACAGAAGAAATAGCTGACCATGAGAATGCTGATACCACCACTGTTTGAAAGAGTCTGAGTATGCAGCCACAGGGACTTAAGGAAGGCAACTCATTTATCAAGCAAAAGGATGAAGATGTCCAGAGGAAGTGATGCCAGCAAAAAACTGCACATTAATGGAACTCCAGGAGAGATTTCACAACATTGAAAGCACAAAGGATAAAATGTTGGAAGCTGATCCAAATTTAGAAAGGAGTATGAAAATTCACCAAGGCACAGAACAGATGCTTCATATTACATGTTACACAAGAAGATGAAGAAGGGAGAAACCATTTACACTGCTCTTGATCAGTTTTTAATTCTCAATGTTTCCAAGGTTTTTCATTACAGTATACTAGATCAATATTACTTTTACTATTTTTTCATTCCCCTTCACATTTATAATGAAAGCAAGAGAGTGTTTAACAAACATCTTTAGAGATCCTAGAATTACGGTAATTTTTCCATTAGTTATAAAGATCACCTTGCACAGGCCAGCTTGCACCATCGCTCTGACAGTCCTACACTGCTCTGCAAGATGAGGACTGCCTGCATAGCCTTTGGAAGGCTGCAGTAAGAAGTAAATGAGATGAAAAGTACCTGTTGGGAGAAGAGGTTGGAAAGGCAAGCAAGGGCTAAATTCAGAACAACCTTGCATGCCTTTAATGCTGAAGATTAACTACAAACTCCTTAAGGATGACAGGGAACAAATGCAGGGATTTAAGGAGTGGCAGGGCAAGATCTGCATTTTGCAAAATTAACTGGTCATTTGAGCAGGATGGATTTTAGGAAAGTTTTACTAAAAGAAGCCCCTGAGTTAACTCATATGAGAGATTAGGAGTCTCTAAACTAAGGCTGTGGCCCTCAGGATGGAGAAACTCTCTTTAAGAAATACATAAATGTAGAATTGACCAAAGGTAGTGACTATCTAGAGATAAGTGTTGAGAAAGGCTGCAGATGTCTAGCCAGGGTAATACTTGCTGACGTTTTTTTAATGCTGTGAGGCAGGTATGACCCTAAAGCCTTTATCTACATATTAATCCTCCTACCAAGATTAGAAGGTAGGTTCTCTTATTATTGTCATTTAGAAATAAGGAAAATGAGGCACAAAGTGAGTAACTTGCCTAAGGTCACACAGCTAATAAGTGATGCTGCTGGAGAGAGGCCAGGCTGTCCAGCTCCAGAGCCACAATCTGAACCCATCCTCATCCCACTCGTCCAGTGGACCATCCTCTTTTCATCCCTGGCCCCCTCAGTTTGCACTCACAGCCCTCTCATGCTTTAGTCTGTTCCTGCCAGGTTGCTTTTCTTCCTTCTGTCCTTTAGCAAATACTTACTGAGTACTCACTATGTGACCAGTACTGTCCTCTATAGTAAAATTTCCCTTTAAAACTAGCTGGGATCAACTGCTTATCTCCTGACCAATCGTTTCTTCCAGATTGTTAACTGTTTAAGTCATAAAATTGCATGGAACAAGAGGAAAATAAAGAAAGGACCATTTATCTGAGAAGAACAATATCATTTCATGAATTCTGTAACTGTGGGTTGCCATTTATAGATCAAAATTTTTTGTGAAGAGAAAAACAGTGTTCATGAAATTACTTTTTAAACCACCTGACTTCTAGCTTTCCCTTCTATGTGGGCTCCTGTGTCTCCTCCCATCTTGTTTCTAGAAAGCCACGTCTTCCTGAAGGAAAGCCTCCTAGGAAAGTAGTGTTCAAAAGATCCTGGACTAACATGCTTTTATACTTTTCCAGGACTTCCAACAAAAGGTCTTTAGTCTGCAAATGTCCTAGAAATAACTTTTCCTATCTACTTATCTTCCATAATTAATGGCACATTTTATCATAAGTATCTTTAAAATTAAACATATATCTCATTTTCCCTCTCCCGTCTGAAAGGTAACTATAGTTGTTGTGGTCATTTGTTTTATATAAATTTGTTTTCTACTCTATTAACTGAGTTATTTATTGAGATATATCAGGGGTCCAGGTGAATTCCAGAACTACCTAACAGAAGAAAAACAGATCTATCACGCTGGTATTAAGATATATTTTAGGTATTCAGTTTATGCCAAAATACAGAAAATTGGTGGAAGATAATTTAAATGGGTTACCAAAGAGTTACTCAGAAATCAATCTCCGAATCATAGATTTATGCTCAAAGGGAAAAATAGTCACTCAATTCTTGATTTATACCAGTCATTCATAAAAGTCTTCAAGAGATAGGGCCATAAATTCGCTCTCTGTAAAAGTGTAAATCATTGCCACAGGAGGATAACACAGGCCTGCCTCCCCGAGATCACTCAGCTGTTGAGCAGCAACTTATGGGAAAAAAAAGAGAAGGTAATTTTTTAGTTTAGTAGTTCCTACAACTTTTCTATCACTTGTAAAAAAAGCTGACAATTTTATGACTGTCAAGAATAGAAAGAAAGAGATCTCACAGTTTGAATACTTTTTCCATATAAGATGTGATAACTACATTAATTAATTAATAAATACTTGATTTTAGCAGGAAATGGCTTTAATTAGCAGTGGCCACTCCAAAAAATGAAAAACATTCTGCTGTCCAACTTAACTATCTTAGTTTTTATTTTTCTGAGAATAATGTGTTATATATGAATGTATTTTGTTTTTGAAGGGAAATTCTTAGAAAACCAAACTAAATTACACATCAGTTTAGGATTGTATCTGGCACATGGCATTCAACAAATGTCAGCAAAAAAGAAAATGATTAAATTTTGATGCAGTGAGTAAGATTCATAAATGAGACATATCCTCACAAATCTCCCATTTCTCATTTTTCACAATAATACTGAAGTCTCCTGTTTGCATCAGTATGAAAAGATTTCCTGAAATATCCCATATAGTTCATAAACCCCTTATATTTGGGGGCAGTATAACTAGGCTTAAATGTTTAAGGACACGATTCCAGAGAAAAGATTTACCTAAACATAGGTAGGTATTCTAAAGAGATACCATATGTCTACAGCAAGCTACCTTAGTTACCACATATTTGAGTATAAAATAATGCATCTTTTTATAATTTTGTTCAAAATGAACTATAAGAAAACATTCCTAAAATTGAATGCATATGTATTTGCCAAGAACCATTTGTTTATTGTTCAGAAAGTGTAGGGAGAAAAACAGAGTAATAGTTTTACTTATTTTTACTCTCTCTGTTATTTACAAACAATATAACATTAGAAGTATTTTGCTAAGTTAAACTATAATTTTCATAGCAAAGGAAAGGAATTTTCCTAATCCATTTAGATATCGAAAGCAAAACTAAATGCAACTTAAATCACTGAGTTCTATTATACAATACTACCTAGAAATATACTTCTTTTATATTTAGGATTCTCTGTATGGGAAATAAAAACAAAAAAGTGTAAAATGAATTGACTCATGATTAAAACACAATTCCGGGTCTTTATCGATTGACTTTTCATTCCTGAATTTATTGTTTTTGTGTTCTCATTGCCCCAAAAAATTCATCTTATGAAATCATAGAAACCTGCTTATCTCAAGAAATTCTCCCTGTTGAAGATTCAATTAGCCGTGCTCTGTACTCCCTTTGCTCAGCCAATCTGCTCACAAGTTCATTGTTCTTTTGATAGGAATCATGAAAATTAACTACATATTTTCCTCATCCAAAGAGAGAAAACTCAGGTCCTGGTTCCTCAATAAAAATTTTACTCTTCTCTACTGTCTGATATAAACCAAGCCAACTATATTGGTCATAAAAAAGTATAAATTATTGGAATCATCTGTGCTTAAATTTTCTCAGGGAAAGGATGACAGCTTTCATCAACCAATTTATTCTTTTCTCTTTACATGGTGGGTCTACTGTAGTTTCCTTCGGCTCCTTATTGATTACGATTACTCCCTAGACTTTTCAATTTAAGGATAAAAGGGAAATAGAAAAAAAATTTTTAAATTAATGTATCTATAATACTAATGAATGCTTATTACACTTCTGCAGGTATATAAAATTGGCATGGCCATTAATATCCCTGATAATATGCAGGGTAAAAAATGAGATGAAAAAAATAAAGTACTTAGCACAGGACCTTGCAATATTTAATAAATACCACCTATTTTTATGATTATTTTTGAAAATCAGATCAATTATTTCTGGTATTTTTCTCTAGAATTGGCAGTCCCTCATATTTGTATCATTTCCTCTCCCACATCCTGAACATCCCACTTTACCCCTGTCTTTCATCCCCTGGCCCCCAGGTTTTGCCAGAGTAGATTTTCCAATCAATATAATTAGAAATGCATGTGAACTCAGAGCTGCAGGAAAAAATAATTTATTTGATTTTTATAAAAGAACTCCAGTGTTATTAAGAAAAGAAAAATTGGTTATATTCTACAGTATTTTTCATGCAGTGAAAACACTTAGCTTCACAACCTATTAACAATTACTGACATTCAATTCAAATTCCATTGGTTGCATACAAGCCATTAGTTCTTTTCTGTTATAGTGTGTGGGTTTTTCACCCTTGATTTCACCATGGCCTCCCACATTTTCTTAATTTTTTCTGAAAGGATTCATAGTTAGAACAATAGCATATCTGCAAATACTGATCCTTGAATCACTTAAGTGATAGCAGTGTGGCTGGGTATAGAATTCTCAAGTCTGTCTGATTTTCTTCCCCTTGCAGGTAATGTGTTTCATTCTGATTAGACACATAGAATTTTCTCCGTATTTTGAAATTCAGAAATCTCACCATAGATATATATAATAATGCCTGTTGTTGCTGTTGTTGTAATCAGGCCTTATGTCTTCGGATTTAGTATTTGACTTTGAGCACCATCCAGGCTGCTTTTAATTCCCCCACTCAGCAACTGTGCTTTACGTCTCCAAGAATTCTTCCCTGCACTCAGATCACTCCCGTTTGAAATCACTCTCTTGTTATTTTAGAGATTTAGCACACTGCAGATTTCATTAAGAACTTAATTATCAGGTCTCAGCTTAAATGTCGTTCCTGTAGTATCCAACGTGGACCTAAACTAAAGCCTAGACTATCTAGTTTTTATTCAGGCTAGTTAAAAAAAACTAGGGGCACTCTGTGGAAGTAAAGAAGTAGGACTTAGATTCCACAGGAGAGGCTCAGCCACCCCAGGGATCTGAAGTTGACTGAATCGATAGCTTATCTTAAGAAGAACAGCCCACTTTCCAAAAGAGTCTCAAGTACCCAGAAATGAGGAAGGAAAGACCCAGCCCCTGTTATTTGAGATGGAGAATAAGTTCTCATAAACTTGCCATTGTCTAAAGGTCATCCTTAAATTAGGGGAGGGGAATGATGCCTTTTGGTATAACATCCATTGTCAAGTCCACAAGAATGGAGTCCCAACCAAGAACTAACGGAAAGCTACTTCATTGCCTAGATGTGTTCTTTAGTTTTGGACACTCATGCAACGCAGAAAATACCCATTCCCTATTGATTTCATTTCACAATACAATCAGTTTACATATGGTAGCTCAATACTGAAAATTAATTAAACTTTACACATCTAAACTAATAATAATAATATGAATTTTTAAAAGTACTCATTAAATATTCAGGTCAAAAGATTTTCTATCAGAAAGTAGCAAAATATGAAAATGCAATTTTAAAAGCTCTGGTAGTTGTAAACATCACAATTATTTAGTGACAGAGCAAATTTAACATTGAAATAACTAGAAGTCAGAGTGCAGAGAAGGAAACTCGTTAGAAAAAAATCATTGCTAAAAGGCTTTAATTTACTCCTTCTCCTTTAGACTACCACTTAAGCAACAATGCAGTTCAACAATCCAAGTATTATGCTTAAAAAAGAACTGTTGAGATGTGGCAAATTCTACCCTAAAGATTCTATTTGTGTTAAAACGAATATAATGAGATAACATTCAGTTTCTCCTAAGCGACAACTTATTATAATCCTACTCACTGTTGAGCCACATACCAAGGTCTGGAAAAGACAAAGTATATCTCAAAATCAAGTAAAACCTCTCCTTACTCCTTCCCAAAAGATTAGCAAGGCTATTGAGCTATGATAAAGCAGACACACAGACATGTAAAAGGTGCAGAAGAAGTTCATTAACACCTAACTACTTAAGCATCGCTGCTACATACAGTAAAATGATTACTACTCTGAGAGAAAAATTAATGAGAAAGTGAAAACACAAAAAGAAGATCAGAAGGGTGTTGAAACCACCTGAGCCGCAAAGTTTTCCCTGCTGCTAGCAATCCATCAAACTGCGCAAAATAAATGCTATTTCACCTAACGTTTTAAAATCTTTCAGGTTAAACAATACTTTCAAATTCGCCAAGCCAAAAAAATAATGGGAAAATCTTAACACTAATATGACAATAGTGCTAATCCTGCTATAATATTATTACTAACACTTTTAAATTTAAAGGATATCAAATTGAATACTAAATAGCATTTTATTTTGTTTTCACTCTAGGGCATTCTTTTGTTTGCACTAACTGTGGAAGGCTCTCCAGCTCACCACTGACAAAGAAGTTTGAGTGCCAGGGAAAATACTTCAAAAACCCAATGCTTTGGTGGCACGTTTACAACCACAGGAGCTGGATGCACTTCTCGATATTATCTACTTCTGAGTCATTGGTATATCTCTAACAGCTCTGCATATTTTCTAATTTTACTTATTTATCTTTGCTTTTCCACATTTTGCCCTTTTGATTGCAGAACTTCTAGGCAGGGGTTAATACCACCACACTGAGCTTAGTTTTGTTCTTTAGAGAAAGCTGTTAATTCTCTTTTAATAGCGTAGCGTATTTCTTGAACACGGGGAACTTCAGTACTTAGTACATACACAGGTAGTGAACAACTTAAAAGTAGATTATGTCCCAAAAGTGTATGTGTAAATCAGTTGTCGGAACCAGGAACATATTTTCCCATATGATCAAAACTGTGAAGGGTGACTAGGATTCCTGACAAGCATTCACAAATGTCTGAATCCACATAAAGTGCCTATTACCAAAGAATCCTACAGAGCCAATGGTGGTATCCAGAGAGCCTTATGTGTTCCAAAACAGCAAATTCTTTGCAGAGCTGCCCTAGTGGGAGAAAGTGGAGGCCTCTGTGTGGATATTTCTCTAGATCCTCATTCTAGAGGTGAAGAGGGAACAGGTGCTCTAGCATCAGGGGTGAGAAAATGGGCAGGAGGATGGAGGCAGAAGAGGGAACGGCAGCCGATCCTAAGTACTGACTTCACAATCAAGTGCTCTCAGAGATGCCCTACATCATAGCAGGTAAGAACGTGGATTCTGAAGCCAGATGGCCTGGGTTCACATGTCAGTTCTGCCACCCCGGGCAAGTTATTCAAGCCCTCTGAGCTTCACTTTCCTGATTGGTAATAAAAGAACAAGGGCAGCTTCCTCCAGGGATTTTTGTGAGGATTAAATGAGTTAATACGTGTAAAGAGCTTAGAACAGGTAACTTGTCCCAAGTGTTACGTGTATTTATTACTATTATTACTTTTCGTAAGTAGAACACACCAAGACTATGCACAGCACTGCCCTTGCATTTGCGCATAGCACCTCCCACAATACACTCTGGAAGGTCTTCACAACAAATGTCTTCACAAGGCCACTTCCATTACAGAAGGATTTTCAAACTATTTCATGCTTATGTGAAGAGCTGGTCTTTTAAGGTTTTGTTTCAAGTCCTGTCGAGCACAGAGATGAAACAGTACATATTTTTTGATGCCACTGGTATTAAAAAAAATGACTGTACTTTCGGCTCAGTGATAAGCAGAGGGGATCAAAAACATCTGGGTTACTCTTTGCTCCTTCTGGAGCAGAATGCTCTGAACTGCCTACCTGTGATTATTTGTATTAATGTGAATATTCCATTCTATTCACCGTCAACTGAGAAAGGAAACCATAGTGTCATGCCTTGGGATTTATTTTTTATCCTACTGTAATTTGGAGGGTTCTGAGAGTTTCTACTGAATTAGTAAAACTCAGGAAAAAGTGCTATCAGTAGAGAAATACTTTGCAAGTTTTACAACGTTTTATAGAGAGTGGTTAAGTCTTGTTTTTCCTTTCAACATATTTTGCAATCTTGCTTCTGTCCCCACCATTCTACCAAAACCATTCCTCCTAAAATATACAATGACTTGCATTTTTCAAATCCGATGGACAACTTTCAGACTTTGACTTGTCAAATCTCAACAGTATATGGCACTTTTGGACACTGCTATTTTATTCACTCAACAAATCTCTATTAGGCACGAATACGTGCCAGGCACTGTACTTGACACTGTGGATGCAGCATGAACAAGACTGTCACAAAAGGCAGAAAAGCAACAAATAACTAATTTCATAAGTAAATATTTGACTACTATTGTGATAAATGTTACTAAAGAGAAAAGCAACGGGCGGTGAGCACACATACTCATGGTATATTTACCTCAGTATACTAAAGCAATCAAACCTTGCCTGGAGGGTCAGAGAAGGTTATATATTAGTGTAAGCTTGAAGAGCTAGTAGGACTTGGCCACAGAAAGGAGCAAAAAGGGATTTAGGCAGAGAAAACAGCATATGCAAAGGACACAGGGCTGAAAGAAGCCTGGTGAGCTTGAGAAACTAAAAGAGGGTCAGACTACATGGAGCAGAAAGAAGATAAAATGTGTCGTGAGAAGATGCTGGAAGGGTAGACAGGGACCAGATTGTCTTCCAAACTCTATTAGTTCTACAGTTTTAAAAGAAATTGATATACATTTTATCCCATAGCCAGAACGAGAACCTCAGTCTCCAGAGGTCTAGCTCACCGTTCAATGTTTCTTCTAACACACCCACCTGCCCCTACTGAAATATTCTGCAAATGAGGAGTTGCTCATTTATTCCATATTTATTTTTTATTTCATATTTTGACATCTATGAAATGGGGTTGCATCTGATAACCAATGGCATCTCAAAATTAATTGGCAGCATTTTTTTAGTGAGACATAAAATAACAGTGCATCTTTTTAATCTATGGCACTTTAGATTCAATTAAATATAATATCCAGATTTCTTTAAGTAAAATGTTCCTATGCTGAGTAGGCATTTGTTTAAAGGAAGACAGACTGGTTTGGTACCTTCATAAGTAAAAACAAAAGGCTTCACCATCTATCACCACCACCAACTATCAACTATGTGCTCTGTCAAAATCCCATAGGATTGTAACTGCTTTTATGGGTCCAGATCGGTCAACTTTCTTCTAAAAAGCTGAGTAAACTCCTATAATGCCAAGATGCTGGCTGAAGGTTCTGTGAGACGTAATTAGAAAGAAAAAAGTTCCAACAATTGTCAGGAATGGAGAAAATAAGGAACACCATCATTAGCAGGAGGTGAAAAGGAGTACATAAGAAACGTATGGCTTACCTCTACCACCTTTCTTGGTTCTAACCAACCGAGCAGAACCACAAATATAACTGACAGACAGACAGAGATTAAAACGTGAGTGTTAGTGGAGGTTTGGTAGCATACAACACCCCCCGTAGCTTCCGGTAAACTGTACTGGAGGATGTAGTTTAGGTCTAAGGTCAAAATGGGGTTCCTATGTCCTTACTCCTATCTGAGGATGGCCAAGTTCACAGAGCAAGACTTAACTGATTTAACCACCCAGAGGAAGGCTGAGATGTTAGACCAGAAACAGTATAGATCAGGCTGGGGCTGCCAGGGCGTGACCTTTCCTATTCTGCTTATTGCCTGAAGGCAGCAGGCAGGAAGAGAAGGAGAGCCTTTTTTACTACTCGGGAAGGACACAGTGAAAGACAGAACAGAGACTCCATGAAGACACAGAACTTTCATCCACATTAATGTCAAGCTCCAAACTTTACCATTTGCCAGTCTTTTTCCCATGGGAAGAAGTTAATAAAGAGAAAGGAGGGAGAGACCCAAAGTGGAAACAAAGTTCTCCTCCTGTAAATAAACACAAAGAAGTGAAACCAACACCCTCCTGAAAGGCAAAAGTTTCACTAATACTAACTTCCAAACCTGATCATAGATATCTTTCTTTCTACAATTACCTGACTAAGCTGTGTAATTTGACACTTGATACAACAAAGCCGTAAAGATTTATAGGATCCATAATCATTACCTTGACAACGAAGATAAAATCTACTGAGATGTCATAAAATACTCCATACTTTAAAGGAGACAGCAATGACTTTTGCAGCAAAGATATCTTTTATCCTGCTTATTTGCACACACCATCTGCTTTATTAGCATGTCATGTCACACAGAACTGCTCTTGTAATTGCAAGCCTCATATTACAATAACACCAGCAGAATATGAAGGTATGGAAGAGACAACGAGCAGAAAGCGAGAGCATGGCTAATTTATTTAGTCTTGCCCTATCTTGTTCCCAAAATAATTTAAGTGGCCTAGTATTCATTTGCTTAGCCATTCAAAAATATGTTTTCACACTTATGTGCTAGGCACATTGTGCTAGACAATGAATACAAAACAGTGAAGAAAATATGGTCCCTGTTCTAAAGAAACTGACAGTCTGGTAATAGAAACAATTTTTTTAATGTATAGTAAGGAGAAACGGCAGGGATTTTAAAGCTCAAGAGTAGGGATGCAGAGCAACCACCACGCAGATTGGTGAATGTCCTTCACATCCATTTTTATACTTTTGCATATGGGCAGCAATATATAGTATTACTTTATGTTTTTCTTAACTTACATAAATGATATTATACTGTATCTATCACTCTACAACTTTTTTTCCCTCACATTTGTTTTATGGTTTTAAATCTATCCCCGTTGATACATATATATCTGCTAGCTATGTAGCTGCTAAACATACGCACACACCCCTGTAACAGTCTTCCACTATACGAACAGCACACATTTCATTTACCTTTACTGACCAATATACACCTAGCTTTCAGTTCTTCCCTATATTAACCAATGCATCAATGAACCTCATTTTAAATATATTTTTGTGTCACATGCAAGTTTTTCTCTAGCCCGTCCAATTTTTTAGATCTTCAGTTTCCTTACTCAGTCACTATGATGAATACATAACACAAAGAATATAAAGCACTTTCTAAATAGTAAAGTCCTACATAACCTCAAAAGTTAAACACAGATTACTATATGACCAGCAATTCTACTCCTAGATATATAACCAAGAGAAATGAAAACATATGTTCACACAAAAACTTGTACACGAATGTTCACACAGTATTGTTTATAATAGCCAAAAAATTGAAACAACCCAAATGTCCATCAACTAATGAGTAAATAAAATGTGGTATATGCATACAACAGAATATTATTCAGCAATAAAAAGGGGAAAAGTACTGACACCCACCACGTCGATGAACCTTGAAAGCATTATGCTAAGGGAAAAAAGCCAGTTGCAAAATGCCACATATTGTATGATTCCATTTATATGAAATATCCAGCATACACAAATTCATAAAGACAGAAAGTAGATTAGTGATTTCTAGGGGCTGGGGGAAGCAGAGAATGGGGAGTAATTTCTAACCACTATGGGATTTCTTTCTCAAGTGATGAAAGCGTTCTGAATTAGGTAGAGGAAATGTTTGCAAAACCTTGTGAATATGCTAAAAATCACTGAACTGTGTACTTTAAAATGGTGAATTTTATGGAACGTAAAGTATACCTCAAAAAAAAAAAGTTCTAAGCTATAAACTTCCCCAGTATATGGTCTGTACCTTACACATCTTTGCATTCCCCAAAATATTTTGCATTTGGTAAGTTCTCAAATTATATTTGCTATGTCAATATTATGGACACCAGGAATCTCACCACTCCAGATTCATTGGAAACTTCACCCCTAGACTATCCTAATTCATGTCTACTCTTTGCCTTTTAGTAAGATGAAATATAATTCTTATTAAAGAGGGTGGAAGTCATCCTACCACCAGTTAAGTGAGTTCCTAGGTTATGGATGTTCATAGTGCATCATCCTATGATACTTGATGAAGAGTGTCTGAAAATCTGCAAATAAGGAATCCCAGGAAGCTCAATCCGGCTGGGTCACAGGTCTGGGGGTCTACAATTCCTGCCCTGGTCAGGGTCCTGAGCTTGCCTTCATAATCCACCCACCCACCACCCATACCTGCACACAGACAACTGGAACTGCAGAAAAGTCTGATTTTATTATATAAAAGAAATTATACCTAATGGCAATTTGCCTATTTTTGGTTACTTTTTAAACAATACACTAATTATGTACATCATTAATTGTATCAAATTATTTGTAAATTTTATCAATATGAAGCTCCATGGCGAGTTCATTCATTCCTTATTTTAAGTACTTTATTTGAAGCAGCCCTATCCTAGACAATGGGTTCATATCTGGTGAACAAAGTTCCAGGCCCTGTGAGGCCCTCATAGACATTAGACAAGTTAAACTCCAGAGTTCATAGTTCGTTGCTCTCCAGTTACAGTCAGGTCAGCTCACAATCTTTTAACTGTAGAGAGAGCACAAAGAGTACAGGAAAAATGAGAAGAATTCGTATGAATGAGAGAAACCACTGCACTAAGAAGGAGCTTTTCCAGGTTAACATTAGCACATTGCTCATCATTTCATGGCAGTGTATCTATTGCATTTCAAATTTGCTGAGAAGCATCACCGATGCCTGAGATAGCTGAGTTTTGCAACTGGATCTCTAATTAGGCTGACAAGTGTCAGATACTGCTTGCTACCAGAAGATTCCACAGTTTAGAAAATGGGAGAAACCAAAAGAATAAATCTAAGCTCCAAATTTTAGCTGCTGATTCACCTATATCATTGGGTAATATGTTTCTGTTTCTTATAATTGTATGTACAATCAAATGTTTTCAGCTCCAAAGGGAAATAAATTTAATCTGTTAGCACGAAAGAGTGACTTAGACTGCCTTTTCTCACGTCTCCTTCTTCACCTCCATGCAGCATCTGACTGTGTCAACCAGCAGGTACTTTTTGAAGCTCCCTTGTCCTAAACGCAAAAACAACATGCTCTTGCCCTGTCCTCTGGTTCTCTAACTTTGCTTTGTCCTGTGCTCATCTTCTCCTCTTTTCCCTTTGGCCCTTCCTCAGCAGCTCTCAAATGCTGAGCCCCATCCTCGCCTTTCTGTAAGATTTTCTCTCTTATAATGATAATTGTTATTAAAAAGCTCTCCCTACAGTGTTTTGAAAGGACATTGTCCATTTACACACAAAACAACTGTCTGTGCATGAGGTGTTTTAGCCTCCATCTTTCCTCTACATCATGCAGCCGCTGTTAAAGAGCTTATTTTCACAAAGGAAGGAGACAGACAAGCAGAGCTAGGATAATGGTTGGACCCGGCTTCAAATCCTACTCCGCCACTTACTAGTTTGTGACCTTCAGCAGAGTAGTTGAGTTGCTCGAGCCAGAGCTTCCTCTTCTATAAAATGTGGTAATAATACCTGTTTCCAAAGGGATGTTGGATTAAATTGTGATGATGATGAAACTAACACTTAAATATTAGTTATTATGTGCCAGATTCTTTTAAGCACTCTATACATATTACTCATTTAATCTTTACAAGAATCCTACTACTATACTCCTTTCACAGGTGAGGAAACTAAGGCACAGAGATCACATCGTTCATAAAGCCCTCATCACAGTAGCTAACAGGCATTCAATAAATAGTGGCTGCTGTTATGAACACCTCTATGCTGTGACTCTCAAATATGTATCCCATCAAATATATACATATATATCTTCACTCACTTAAACTTGGCTGGGGGCTTCCACATGCTATCTCACTAACATAAACATAAGAATGTCAAAAAACAAACTCCACATTTCCTTCCCCTTCACCTCACCCCACCTATACACAAAGCATGGTTACCTTCTCGACTTCTTTCACTCGGTCACCAGCCACCCAGGGTTTAACTCACAGTCACCCTCGACATTCTCCTCTCCTGCTGCTGTCTTTAGTTTAGCTCCTGTCTGGATCTCTTCCCACTTGTACTCCTTCTCTTTTTGCCACTTCCACTTCCTTTACCCCTGCCCTGCCAGAGGGCTGGATCCTGGAGCCAAACAAACTATACCAAATGTACGCTTGTGGAATAACTCCATAATTTATGTAAAGTTGGATGAAAACAGGAAACGGCAACACCTCAAAGCCCATCCATAAAGGATCTCCAAAAGGCAATGGAGGGAGAAGAGGCAGAACAAGACCTGACTGTGCAGGCAACCAGACGACAGACACAGGAGCAAATATGTGATCAGATTGTAACCTGTGCTCAGAGGAACCAGGAACATTATTCAAACGACCTCAAAGGCATCCAAAACGAAAATGTAATAAAATCTTAAAAGAGACCATCATAAGAGAAAGGTGGAATAAAACATATGAAGATTGGTGAAATCTCAAGAAACAAAGGAGGGGTAGAACACCAAGCCACATTGAACAAAAAGGCCCATGCTCATCAGAGGCAAAAGTGTCAGTTTATATTATCTGGTTTTGTTTTTATGTCAAGAAAAAGAAAACCAACATATATCTCAAGGATGGGGAGAGAAAGAAGCCAACCATGGTAATGCCATTCTTATATGCTTCATTTTAGCAGCCTGACAAGCCAGCACCATGTGCCTCCAACTGTCAATAGGGCTGACAGAACCACTTAAGCTAATTAACTAGCTAGGTCTTTAAAATGCAATGGGAACTGTACATCGACATTGCTTAATTATTTCAAAAATGGGAAATGCTAAATAAATATTGCAAAGCCTTTGGTAAATAAATGGCATTGCTCTTCTATAAATGCATTATTATTATCAAACGTTAGTGGATATAGTTGACTGTGCAAAAGCAAATAAAGTTCTAAAGGCAGAATTTAAAAATGCATATTAAAATAAAACAACTTGCAATTCATAAAAAGAGCAATCTATATGGTACTGTCCAACATATCAAATGTAAACGGTTAATTCAAGTACAGGTCAAATCAATAAGTTTATATAAACAGGTGCTTAAAAAGAATGACCAATGCAACATACAGGAAGCAAAGAATAATTGACTAAAACCTCCTTGAGTAACAAGATAAATATGATACTCAAATATATTTTTTGAATTTTTTTCAGTAATTTGTCAAATGGCACGCTGTATGGAATTTGTTCATAACTTCCTTTAGAAATAATAACCAGAGTGTAAGTTTTTTAAAACATCAATGAAGCCAATGCTTATAAAGACTAAGGATTGTTAAGTAATAACATAAAAGAGAGGGAAAGCAACATTTTAGTCATAAAGCGAATTTATTTGAGCCAAAAGATAAGAGTGAACTACGCATTCTCCAGGTCATCACAGGACAGTGGCCTTTGCCTGATTCTTTGTAGGTTCTGTGAGTGCTTCCCAGCCCCTGCCTGTAGCTGTCTCATAGCACGCAGGTGTCTGCTGAGAGCAGGACTGTCTTCCTCTCTCTCCAGAGCCTAGTACCATGCCTGGTGCACGGCACTCATTTAGTAGTAGTTAAAGGATTTGTTTACAAGTCTGTCTCTGCCACAAAAGTGGGAACTCCTTGAAGGGAAGGATCAACTCTTATTTATCCTTATATACCCAATGTCTAGGACAGTGCCTGACACATAATATGCACCCAACAAATGTTGGCTAAATGAAGGGTCTTTCATTTATAGTACCCAGCTTAGGATTTTATAATATAGGTAAATAACATATTATAGCATATGTCACTCACATAAAGCTGTTTTCCTGAAAATAAATCTAATTTATTAAATGAGAGCTACCTGTCCAATGTCACTCACTGAGAGAAGCATACTTCTGGATATAAGCATACTGTCACTATGTTTATTCTTTCCTTCGTTGATTTGTTCTTTCATTCATAGCTTTTCAACGCAGAAATTTAAGCAGGCTGCTAAGACCAGTCAATCATGGCACTGGTCACAAAAAATACCACTTAGCAGAATGCAAAATCTGTGAAGCCTGGCACTGGGCAAGAGGGCTCACAGAAGCTTTGCTTTCAATCAGTCATTAAAAGAACAAACGTTTGGTAATGGTTATCAGCAAAGATTATGTTTGAAAATTCCTGCTGCGATCTATGAAGTTTTTAATATGAAGTTTCAGGAAGCCTAGTAAATTCTGATTAGGTTGTGAACTAAGGAGGAAACAAGCCACCTTGTAAGGACTTCTTTCACCCCAAACATCATCAGTGAGACCAATATTCCTTGTCTCTGCTCATTGTGTGTTTTCTGGGTTTTGTTTTTTCCTGCCCATTATGGAGAGATGGAGCAATTTTGGGCGAAAGGATAACATCTGCCCTTTCCTCCAGGATTCTTGATCCCATTGGTAACCAATTCTCTGTGCCTCACCCACTCTGTAGTTTACTCAAATTAATTTGCTTTTCTGTTTTAGGATAAAAGTGGACTCTTACATTACAGATGTATTATTTGTGCTTATTTTACAAAATGGAAACTCCTCTTCTATTCATCAATTAACTTTCTAAATTCACTTTGTGTGTATATCAACGTTTGTATACATGCACACACATAAATTCCCTATGAATGTGTGTGTATTTATATAAAGATGTTGTGTGTGGTTTCTCATTCAAAAAGAGTTTGATGAATGATTTTCCCTTAAATAGCCCTTCATCTGAAACACATCCCAAAACTAAAAGATTGGCTTATCCTTGTATAGTCCCCTAAGATGGATGGTAAAGCTAAATGCTTTTAGTATGACATTTCATTTGGTCTGCAAAATGATTTATAGAATAAGAAACTAAAACTCAAGTAGATTAATGAACTAGACTAAAGTTGAAGAAAGAGAGGCAAGATTTGAACTGGGTCTGTCTGACTCCAGAGTATCTGGTCTTGATAATAATATACCAAGGCTGTGCAGTAGGGGAAGAAAAAATAATCCAGCAAGTTTCCCTCAGACACAAGCAGTAATTCCACAGAGACAGAGAGAAACACATTTGCTACTCAAGTAAATACCTAGGCTTATTTATATTTTCTGGGTTATCTGAAAAGCTTTCCCACAGATATATGTTTTGTTTTTAAGCCAAGAGTCTGGTATAATACACACATCCAAGTTCTACGCCAAGAGAAGCTCAGTGAGATGGGAATTCACTGAGCTCATATTTCAATGCATCAGCTTTTAAATGAGGGGGAAAAAAATCACTTGGATTAACCACTTGACTAACTTGTTCTAGAATTTGTTTAGAAAATTAAACACCACAAAACTATATTGAGGAAGAAGTAATGAAATAAAATCAAGATTACTGGTATTAACTTTCTTACAGCATTAATTACCCAGCGCTACTCTTGACTCTGCTCTAACAACCCTGCACCCTATCACTAAAGTGAGCTTTCTTATAAGCATATCTGATGATGCCACTCTCCTCTCAACATCCTTCTCTGTCCACATATTACCCCAGCATGGGGTAAACTCCAAAGCTTTCAAAGACAAAAGGCAGGTAAAACAGTCCAGTATGAGTCTAAGGAAGGGGAGAGATTGTGGAAAATGCAGAGAGCATACACTCGTAAAGGTGCATCGACACACTATGTTCAGACAAAACCTTAAAACCAGTGGTCAGCCCAATGGCTACTTGTTTCCAACTTGCGCATTTATGGTGTAAAATCTACACTGCTTTTGTCTAGCGATAAGGCTCTGGGTTGTCTGGACACGGCATGTCTAAGTTTTACCACTGCTTACTCTACCCTCCATCTCCAACTTCAAACTCTAACAGCAGGGTACTCACAGAGCTACCAACGTGCCACACTTATTCCTTTCAAAAAGTATCCCAGGACTAAGGGAAGTTTACAACTGAGAAAGTTGGACTAGACTAGTCTTGGAATAGTTCTTCAAACAATGAGAAAATTCAGACTTGCCAAAGTCACGAAGTTTGCTGGTAGGTATGCCATGATCAGAATCCAAGCTCTCTGGCAACTAGTTCAATTTTTAAATCCAACTGTTTTTGCTCAGAATCTTTCTACATACAAAAAATTCCCCTTACACAAAAGTCTCAGTTGAATATTTTCATTGACAATACAAACATTGAAACTTCAATCTTATTATACATATTACAGAACACAAAATTAACAAGTTGAATTGTTTTAAACATCATGCCTTTGAAAATACTCCAAAATAGCTTTTACATTCTTGTCCAATCAAAACACATTTCTCAAAATACTAATTACAGCAGCATTTAAAAGGGTTCCATATTGTACAAGTGGACAGAATTGAACCATTTACCAGGGGGGGAGTTGCTCAAGCTCTGAAGTAACTGACCTCATCATGTAAAAACACTGACAAGAATCAACTGGCTTTCAGCCCAGAGAAGCTTTCAAAACTAGTTCAAAAGTATTTAACAATTTTAAACATTTCAAACTCTTTTTCCAGTGAGTATTCTTGTACCCTAAGATAATTTCAAGCCTAAGGGCAGACTAATAAATTGTTTAGGTAAACAAAGAAAAGTCAACAGACTCCATTAATAATAGCTATCAATTCTCTATTATCTGATACAGACAGATGGGTAGATATAGATATATACACATAAACATGTATATATCATATCACTTTAATGCAACTTGGAATACATGACTCCAGAACCCAGACAGATGTGTAGTACTCCTGCCCTCTCAGAGAGAGCACACATCAGTATGGAAACAGACAACAGCACCAGATGATTTTAATGGATAGTAACCACTGGGCTATTTTACATCAAAAAACTGATAATGATGTTGAGCCTCCCCTTCCTAGTATACTTGCGTTCTTTTTACTCTTTACTCAGAAGCTAGTTATCATCCGTCCATTTCCCTCCTAGGTGCAAAGAAATCTGTGGTTTGCCTAAGTCATTATGCTGCTCCCCAAACAACTGCTGCTTAAATTAGAACCAAAGCATCTGTTTTTCAGTAGCATTTGTGAGTCAGCACCACAAATCAAAGTCACAATATTGTCAAATATTCTGAGTGTCAAGCAGTCACAATATTAAAATAACCTGAGATGGGTAAGAATAACTCAAAATTTTCCAGTATTAATTTCCAAACATTTATTCATTACTTTTATGGCGGAAAAAAGTAAAATAAAATAAAATCACAAAATTTTAGACTAAAGGAATCTTAGAGATCTCCTAATGAGTAAGTTAACCACAAACAGAGGTACAGAAATGTTGGTTTATGTAATTTATAACAAACCAAAGTGTGCATAATTAAACCTCTATCAATCAGAAGCCATCACATCTACATAAGAGAAAAATAATTTTCATAATAGGTTTCCACAAAGAGTTACAATAGAATCTCCCGAGTTTAGAATAAAGTTTATATTAACTAATAGACTCAATCATGTTGAAACTTAAACACACTGATTTCTATTTTTAAGCCATACAAATAGTGAAGGGAAAATTGCAATCAAGAAGAAAAACAACATAGTGATTTATTTAAGCACCTCAAAATGTCATCATAAAATGGCCCATAAGAAAGAAAAGGGAACTACCTCAAATTATTTGCCTTTCACAATGCATATTCTTACTTCACTTGGAAAACTTAATTGTGTTTTGCGTATGACCTTTAAAGCTTCATTGTCACAGCTTGATGATAACATCCAAATAATTTCAATAAAACATCTACCACAGATGGGAAGTAATAAAATCATAATAGAAATACTCAAACTTTATAATAGTATCTAGGAGAAATTTCTTTTCTAAAACTTCATCTTTGCCTCTTCAGAAATGAATATTGTGTTTCCAAGTGAATTTCTTGGGAGGATACAATAAAAACTATTGAAGTACCTCCCCTTTTATTCTCTGACTAGCCAAACTTCACCATCCTTTATGTCTGATCATTCAATTCTTCACTCCTCATTAACGCCTTTCCTAAGAATCTCAATTAGATCTCACACAAATCCCCTGCATATCCTACTGAGCGCAAGACACTAAGCCGCATGGAGCTTTCTCTTCTTTAAGGTCTTTTTGCAATTATTTTCTGCATATTATTTTCTGTAAATCATACCACTTTGTCATTTATGATTCACATAAAAGCTATACCTCACAAGCCAGAGTGAGTTCCATGAGGGTAAGACCCAGTTTTCTGCTTGTTTTATATCTCCCACAACAGCTGGCACAAGGTAGACATATAGCAGGTGTTCATACCTCCTAATTGACAAAAGCAGTAAAGACAGAGACACAAATATATAAGAACATAAATATAAACTCCTAGCAAATGTCATGCACTGGGCTTCAAATCCAGAGAGTTAAATAACGATAAAATTGAATGGCTATGCATTTGTACAAATGCCACTTGCTCTCATCCTGGCCAATATTGAAATGTTACTTTACATGTGACGTAACTGAGAAACTAGGGGTTAATTTTTATATTCTAATATTAGTAGCTACAAAATCATTATAAATAGGCAGTACCATTCCCATAGTTCAGATAGGTAAACTAAGGCTCAGAGAAACAATGTAACTGCCCAAAGTATAATTAAGAAGTAAATCCAGGAGTCAAACTCAGGTCTTCACAACCAGTGAACTGTGGCTGGTTCAGGCTACTGTGGCCACGAGTAGCCTTGCTATTTCCCCTAAGAAACCATGAAATTACCATCTTCGATGGATTCCATACAGGAAAAGGTTTGGAAGTACAATTTCACTCTATGAATACTTCCTCTAAAAAAAATTTTTTGAGGCCAGCCCAGTGGCGTAGTGGTTAAGTTCACACACGCTGCTTTGGCAGCCAGGGGTTCACAGGTTCAGATACCAAGTGTGGACCTAGCGCTGCTCATGAGGCCATGCTATGGTGGCATCCCACATATAATAGAGGAAGATTGGCACATATGTCAGCTCAGTGACAATCTTCCTCAAGCAAAAAGAGGAAGACTGCCAACAGATGTTAGCTCAGGGACCATCTTCCTTACCACAAAAAGAAATTTTTTTTATAATATAAATTATCCAGTAGTGGTACTCCCATTCTCAAAGCTCCAGGTTGATTCTTACTATTAAAACACAGTTATTCTTTAAAACAGGAAAACTATAATTGCTTAAATTTCCATTTTCTTAGTTAACTTTCCATTCTGATGCTGCCTCCATGATGTTATGCTTAACTGATCTTGATTAAGGCTTTGGGTGTTCCCCAAAAACCTTCACATCATTATTCTAAAAGAATCTCTTGAACACTTCTGCAAGTGGTGAATGTCATGCTTTGAGTATGGATTTTAATAAGGGTAGCATTATCTGTAAATTTATCAGGCTCTTGGTAACAGCTCCTGTATATTTACTAAAGCCATATAAGAACACATAAGCTGAGGGCTATGAGAATGCAGATGGTGGCAGGAAGGTAGGCAGGGTCAGTGTTAGAAGACTACTTGTCTCCAAGTGGCACTGGCAGCCATCACTTCCTTCATCATCATCCCTGTCTTGTCCTGATACTGGATTTAGGCCAGCTGAGGCAGTCCCATGCAGGACTGGGTAGAGATACACCCCCTAAGTATTTCATCTAGCCATAAAAACGGCTTTGAAAGTGGACGTCAAAGTTCCTTCATAAAACTTCACTGCATAACAGATTCTCCATCTCATGCATTAACATGAAAGCAACCACAACCATAAAATGTTTTTTGCTTATGTCTATGTTTTTAATAAGGTAATAAAAACTCATGGACCCACTACTCCAAGATAAAACTGGACCTTAATTATAACAACATGTTCCTATGTACCCCTATCATCTCTGGGTCTGCCCCAACCTGAAGTGACCACTATCTGGAATCCTATACTTGTCTTTATAGTTTTATGTTCATGTATTCTTGTGTAATGCAAATATTATATATATTTTTATGTATCTGTATATGTATATTTATGTTCTTTTAGTTGTTTCTAAGTTCATAAATAGGTACATGTTGTATATAATCTTCAGGGACATGTATTTTCACTTGCAATTAAAATTCACATACATGGGGGTGGACAAAACTTCCAGAATAGTGGAGTGAGGACCTGCGTAAATGCTCTCATCCATAAAAACAATGAAAATGCTGACACGATTGTGAAAAGCAACTTTTTCACAGTTCTGGAAATTAATCAAAGGCTTACAACAATCTAAGGATCATTATCCTAGGAAAACTGCTGAGCCTTAGTTAAAATAGCTGGGCTTATGGCATTTTAATGTGTTCTGCTGTAACCCTCTCTCTTAAGCTCTTCAGTACCCTCATAAACCAGCAGCCTCCACATCATAGTAACTATGAAAACCTGTATCTCTGCAGCCACCAGGGTTAGACCGCCTCGAAAAGCACCATCTCCACAGCACTGTCAATACCTGACCTGTCTCAGCTCCCTGGAAAAGCCCTATTCACAAAGTGTTATCATTATTTGATGTCACTCAGAGCTCACTCAGCAGAAAAAGCCCTATCCCCAGGGTGTCTGTCCAAAACAGTTAGCTGCAATTGATTAACATCACAGCTACTAAGTCTGCCAGCCAGTTAGGCAAACAAGAGTCCAGCCAAAAATTTAAAAGGAAGGTCTACAGAAGGAGATGTCCATAGAAGGTTTTGAAAAGATCAGAGAAATTCTTGGGGACCTAGAACTCTGCACATGTAACTAGGACTATGTGCATGCCCAGGAAAGACCTAAGAGGGCCCCACCCTCTCTCTTCTGGATGACCTTGAGACCCTACACAACCAGAAAGTGAAGGCAGATTCATATTACCTAAGTGCTAAACAGTGCACCAACATGCACACAAAAGGCTGGGAGACTTATCGGTGAAAGAAATTCAAGGAAATCTTTGTACAATCCTTAGCTGACCACTAATCAAACCAAGCAGACTTTAGTGGCCACACGCAACAAAGAAAACAGACTTTAGAGGATTACTCCAAAAAAATCATCATACAAACACCAGCCACACACAAGAAGATATCCTGAGGAGATGAGGAATTCTGAGTTCCAAAGTTTACACATTTAATCACTTAAAATTTCCATTTTTTCACCCAAAAACTTAAAAGTCATGAAAAGAAGTAGGAAGGTATGGCCCATACACAGTAAAAACAGCTGTCAATGGAAACTGTCCCTGTAGAAACCCAGAATTTGGAATTACTAGACAAAGACTTTAAATAATCTATCAGAAATATGCACCAAGAACTAAAGGAAATCATGTCTAATGAACTAAAGTATGAGAACAATGCCTCACAAAATTCTGAATTTCAATTAAGAGACAGACATTATAAAAAGGAACCAAATAGAAACTCTGGAGTTGAAAAGTACAATAACTGAAAGGAAATATTCACTACATGAGCTCGACAGCATATTGAACTGGCAGAAGAAAGAACCAGCAAATTTGAAGATACCTCAATTGAGATTATCCAGTTTGAGGAACAGAAGGAAGAGTGAAGAAAAATGAACAGAACCTCTGAAACCTCTGGGACATTACCAAGTGTACAAAGATTCACATAATATGAGTTCCAGAATGAGAAAAGAGAAAAATAGGCAAAAAGAATACTTGAAGAATTAAAGGAACTGCCAGTTTCCACTCCAACATATAAAGAGCTTAGAAGTCGTCACTCACATTCTCACAACAAGAAAAATGCCAAGAAAAAAAACCATGAAAGTGAACAAATCTTCTTAGATACTTCAGAGAACTGAGGTCACAGGGCAAACAGCTGTGCCAAATCCTGGAAACAGAGAATAACAGCTCATTAGGAGGAGAGCTGGAGCAAGTAACTTAATAACTTAAATGTTAATTGACTACTTGCTAGAGGCTGAGCATAGACTAGCTTAGAGGGGACCCAGTCTTAGTGGGGCCCTACATTTTCATGAGTTTTACCTCCTGGAGCCCCACCAGGTTCTCCCAGCGAAGACTGCAGAAAAACTGCATCATCAATCTGGCAGGAAGAGAAGAAAAGTAACCATTTTTAAACACACCCAGTGGGAAAGTAAGCATTTTAAAATATTTCCAGAGCATTCTGTTTTCCATAACAGAGGCCTGCCCTCAATGGAAACTATTATACTCAAACTTTATCTGACCTATGAGAAGGGCAATGACAGAACTCAGGCCCCTTTGGCATCCCTGTCTCACATGAGGAAAGAAATATTGCTAAGAAACTCTTCCTAAGGCCACATCCCAGGGACTCAAAAAAATGTGAGACTTAATCATAAGATTATAGAATGCTTCCTCTCCACAATCCCTTAACATCACACCAACAGGGTTACAGTAAAATAACAGTGGATTACAACTAAAAGAGCTGCAACATACAAACTCCTTCTTGGAAGGAGTTTCTAGGGAAAACCAAAGCAAACAGTGCAGGAAAAAAATCAAGGATACTAGAGGAAACTAAAGTTCTGCCACCTATAGTTAGAGCAAATATTAAATCAAATTCCAAGCCAGATAAACATACAAGCTCACATTAAAGTACTATTTACCTCAGATCCTATTATCTAGTATAACACGTCCAGCATTCAACAAAAATTACAAGCATACTAAAAGACAAGAAAACATAGTCTGAAGGGATGAAGCAAGCATCAGAACCAGATTCATCTATGACAGGGATTTTGGAATTATCAAAACAGAAAGTTAAAATAACTATGCTTAATATACCAAGGGCTCTAATGGAAAAAGTGCACAATATGTAGGAACAGATGGGAAATGTAAGCAGAGAGATGGAAACTAAGAAAGAATCAAAAGGAAATGTTAGAACTCAAAAACATGGTAACAGAAAAGAAATGATGGTCACAAACTTATGTTTGATGAAAAACATTAAATTACACATCCAGAAGTTCAAGGAACTCCAAAGAGGACATCTCAAAGAGATCCATGTCCAGACAAACTAGTACATTACAAACTGTCAAAGGAAAGAGAATCTTGAAAGCAACAAGAAAAAGACTCAGCTATTACAAGAGATCCTCAACAAGATTGACAGCCTACTTCTCATCAAAAACCATGGAGGCCAGAAGGCAGTGAGCTGATATATTCAAAGTGCTGAAAGAAAAAGACTATCAACCAAGAATTATATATCCAGCAAAATTATCCTCCAAAATTAAAGTTAATAATTTCACAGATAAAGAAAAACTGAGAGAATTCATCACGAGCAGACTTGCTCTACAAGAAATACTAAAGGATTCCTTCAATCTGAAATGAAACAAAACTAAATGATAACTCAAATCCACATGAAGAAGTAAAGAACACTAGGGGAAAAAATTACATAGGTAAATTTTAAAAAGGGTATAATTGTATTTTAGGGGGTTGAGGTAGTGTACGCTTTTCATCGATTTGATTTGAAAGGCAACTGTACAAAGAACAATTATAAAACTATGTTAATGGGTTTATAATATATAAAGATGTAATTTGTAAGACAAAAATAGCATAAATATGGGGGAAGGGACTAGAGCAAAGTTCTATGTACTATTGAAATTATGTCAGGATTGATCTGAACTGTTTTAAGTTAAGATGATGATTGTAATCTCCAGGGTAACAACTAAAAAAAAATAACTCAAATATATACAGTAAAAAAAACAAGAAGAATGGTAGACTAGAAAAAAAATCTACGTAACACAAAAGAAGGTAGTAATGGAACATGGAGTAACCAAAAAGACATAAGACATGTAGAAAACAAATAACAAAATGGTAGACTTATATCTTACCTTATCAGTAATTACATCAAAGGTAAATGGATTAAACACTCAAATCAAAAGACAGAGAAGGACAATATGGATTTAAAAAATAAACAAGTCAACTATATGCTATCTAAGAGACTCACATTAGGTTCAAAGACACAAAGAAGTTGAAAACAAAAGGATGGATAAAGATGAACCATGCAAATAGTAATCAAAGGAGACCTATATTAATGTCAGACAAAACAGACTTTAAGACAAAAACTGTTACTAGAAAAAAAGAAGGAAATTTTATGATACAATGGTCAATTCAGTAAGAAAAGACAACAATTATACATGTTTATGCACTTAATAATAGGGCCCCCCAGTACATAAAACTAAAACTGACAAAATTGAAGAGAGAAACAGACAATTCAATAATAACAGTTGAAGACTTCAATACTCCACTTTCAATAATGGATAGAGCAAGTAGACAGATCAACAGGAAGTGAAAGACTTGACTAACACTACCAACCAACTTACCTTAATAAACATCTATAGTACACTCCATTCAACAACAGAAAAAGACATTCTTTTAAGCACACATAGAACGTTCTCCAAGATAAGCGAGAAGCTAGGCCATAAGAAAAGCATTAACAAATTTAAAAAGATTGAAATTTCACAAAGTGTGTTCACCAACTGCAAGTGAGTTAAATTAGAAATAAACAACAAAAGGAAATTTGGGAAATCTACAAGTATTTGGAAATTAAGCAACACATTTCTAAATAACCTATGGGTCAAATAAAAAATTACAAGGGTAATTAGCAAGGATTTTGATCTCAACAAAAATAAAAACACAACAATCAAAATGTATGGAACACAGCTAATGCAAGACTTATGGAAATTTTATAGCATTAAATGCCTATATTAGTAAAAATCTCAAATCAGTAATCTAAGCATTCACCTTTAAAATGTGAAAAAGAAAAACAAAACACATTGAAGGAAACCATGAAGAAGGAAATAAGATGAGAGTAGAAATATAAAACAGAAAAAAATAGAGAAAATTAATGAAGTCTTATAAATAAGTTTAAATAACCAAAAGCAGGTTCTTTAAAAATATCAACAAAATTTATAATCTCTTAAGTAAACAAACTCTTACTAAGAAAAAAGGAGAAAACACAGACTACAAAAATCAAAAATGACAGAGAGATTACCTCTAACTCCTCAGAAATTAAAAGGATTATGAGGAAATACTACAAACAACATTATGACAACAAATTCAACAACTGAGATGAAATGGACAAGTCCCTAAAAAGTCATGAATTACCAAAACTAATTAAAGAAGAAATAGAAAATCTATATAGATCTATAACAAGCACAGATACTGAATGAGTAATTAAAAATCTGCCCCAAAAGAAAACTCCAGGTCCAGAGGCTTCAGTGGTGAATTTTATCAAATAGTTAAAGAAGAAATAATACTAATGCTCCACAAATTCTTCTAGAAAATAGAAGATAGAACACTTTCCAACTCATTCTATGAGACCAGCATCACCCTGACAAGAAAGCCAGACAAAGCATCACAAGAAAGGAAAACTACAAACCAATATCCCTCACAGATATAAATGCAAAAATCCTCAACAAAATATTAGCAAGCCAAATCCAACAACATACAAAAATGATTATAAACCATGACTGAATGGGAAATATCCCAGGAATCCAAGGTTGGTTTAACAGCTGAAAATCAATTAATGTAATACACTATTTTAATAAAGGACAAAAACCACACGAATATCTCAGTAGGTGCAGAAAAATCATTTGACAAAAACCCAATACCCATTCATGGTAAAACTCTCAACAAACTTCGAGTAGAAGGTAATTTCCTCAACCTGATAAAGAGCATCTGCAAAAAACCTATAGCAAATATCATAAATAATAATGAAAGACTGAATTCTTCTCCCTTAAGATAAAGAACAAGGTACAGATGTCCTCTCTCACCTCTTCTATTCAATATAGTACTGGAAGTCCTACTCACCCAAGAAAAATAAATAAAAGGCATCCCGTTAGAAAAGGAAGTAGTAAAACTGTCTTTATTGGCAGACGGCATGACCCTGTATATAGAAAATCCTCGGGAATCTACAAAAAACTATAGACCTAATAAACAAGTACATCAGTGTTGCAGGATAGAAGATACAAAATCAATATACAAAAATCAATTGTATTTCTTTATATGAGTAATAAACGATCTGAAAATGAAATTCAGAGCATAATTGCATTCAAAATAACGTTAAAAGAATAAAGAATTTAGGAATAAGTTTAACATGAGAGTGAAAGACTTGCACTCTAAAATTATAAAACATTTTTGATGGAAATTAAAGAACATCTTTTTAAAATGGCAAAACATTTAATGTTCATGGATTGGAAGGCTCAATATGATTAAGATGGCAATTCTCCCCTAATGGATCTATGGATTGAAAGATCCCTAACAAAATTCCACCAGGCTTTTTCACAGAAATTGACAAACAGATCCCAAAATTTAAATGAAAATGCAAAGCATTTAGAATAGTCAAAACAATTTCGAAAAAGAACAAATCTGGAGGACTTTCAAGTCTCAATTTCAAAACCTACTATAAAGCTACAGTGATCAAGGTAGTGTGGTACTGGCATAAAGGATAGGTGCTAATCAATGGAACAAAATTGAAACTCTAAAAATAAATCCTTATATTTATAGTCCATTGACTTTTAACAAATATGGCAAGGCAATTCACTGGGTAATGTATAGTCTGTTAAATGAAACTGAGACAATTAGATATCCACATGCAAAAAAAGATGATCTCAGACCTTTCCTCACACCACACACAAGAAAACTAATTCAAAAAGAATTTAATGCAAGCTTCAAAACTTTTAGAAGAAAATACAGGAGAAAATTCTTCAAGACTTTGTTTAGGCAAATATTTCTTAAATACAACACCAAAAGCAGGGTTCATGAAAGAAAAAACTAATAAACTGAACGTCATTAAAAAATTTCAAATTTCCACTTCACAGACACTATTCAATGAAAAGACAAGCAAGAGATTGGGAGACAATGTTTGCAAAGCATGTATTGGATAAAGAACTTGTATGCAGAATTATAATAAGAAAAAGGACCAAATCAAAAAATGGACAAAAGATATGACAGATATTACACCAAATAAGATATAGAAATAGCTAATAAGTGCATGACAAGATGCTAAACATCATTAATGATTAGGAAAATGCAAATTAAAACCACAATGAGATATCACTTCACACTCTTTAGAATGACTATAATAAATAAGGCAGACAATAACAAATGTTAGTAAGTTTGAGGAAAAATAGAACCTTCATAAATTGCTGGTAGAACTGTAAAATATGTAGTTAATTTGGAATATAATTTTTAAGTTTCTCAAAAACTTAAAAATAAAACTACTGAACGATTCAGTAAGTCTACTCCTAGAGAAAGAAATGAAAACGTGTCCATACAAACACTTGCATACAAATATTTAAAGCAGCATTATTCATAATAGCCCCAAAATAGAAACAACCTAAATACACATCAACTGGTGAATAAAGAGACAAAAATGTGTTTTCTCCATTCAGTAGACTATATAGCAATAAAAAGGAAAAGACTCCCGACATGTGCTATGTCATGGATGAACTTCAGAAACATTATTTGAGGTGAAACGTTAGACACAAGAAACCATACATTGTATGATTCCATTTATATAAAACGTCAAATTTATGGACAGAAAGTAGACTAGTGGTTGCCTGGAGATGGCGGGAGATGGAGAGAAGAATTAACTATGAATGGGCAGGAAGGATCTTATTGGGGCAGAGGGGTACGGATGAAGATGCTCTAAAGCAGATTCATGGTGATGGTTGTACCATTCAATAAAGTTACTAAAAATCATTGAATTGTACACTTAAAATGGGTGGATTTTATGATATGTAAAATATACTTCAATAAAGTTGTTTAGAAAAAAATAAGCTGTTAAAATATTTTTTAAATTCATATCATTGCCTGTTGCATGACTGTTGTGTAGTATTCCACTACACGAATATACAGTTTATTCACCTACTTTCCTTTCAATGTGCATCTGTTATATTTGCTATTACAAACAATGCTGCTATGAACATCACATACATGTGCCTGATATACATGGCAAGAGTTTCTCTTAGATATACAACTAGTTGTAGAAGGGTAGAATTGTAAAGTATATGCATCTCCAACTTTATGATATAATATCAAACTGTTTTCCAAACTGATAGAACAATTTACACCCTACCAGCAATGTGTCAAAGATTCTGTGGATCCCCATCTTCTCCATTCAACTCTTGGTTTGAGACTTAGACCATGATGCTAGAGGCAAATCTAGTCCATTCATTTTAACTGCTGTATAGTATTCTGTTGTATGAATAAACGACAGTCTATCTATCTACTCTTTTCTGATGCATCATTTCACTGTCTACCCATTTTTCACTCTTCAAACGGTGCTGCAATGAACATTTCTGAATAAACTGCTATGAATCGAGTGAAGAGTTCCTCTAGGGCAGACACTCGCCACAGTTATTTGTCAAAGTTCTTGTTTGCCCAGATCTTCTACACCAACATCTGGTTTTGACAGACATTTCACTTTGGGCTATCCGACAGACACTGTTTCAAATTGTGTATCTCCTTTGACTAGTAAGTTGGAACTTCTTTTTATATATGTCGGACATTTGGGTTTCTTCCTATGTAAATAATCTAGTCATACTCTTTGCCTGTTTTGCTTCTGAATCATTTGTCTTTTTCCTACAGATTTATGAGGGTTCCATCATCCATTTTAAATACATATCTTCTATCAGTTACATTTGTTGCAAGTCTAGCACATGGCCTGCCTTTAAAATACTCACTTATCCTATACTGTGGTAACAGCCAAGGTTTTGTTCTAGTGTACACAAATTCGTCTTTTCCTTTATGAGTTGTGCTTCTTATTTGAGAAATCTTTCTCTACTCAGATGTCAAAAAAAACCATGCTTTTGTATTTTCTTCTAGAAATCTTAGAAGTTTGCTTTTCACACTTCTTTACCATGTGATACTTATTTTTGACTCTGATGTAAGGTAGGGGTCTAATTTTATCTTTTTTCATATCTATGGACAAGTATCTCACCATCATTTATCACATGGTCCACTCCTTCTCCCAGTGAACTGTGATGCCATCCCTGTTACACATCCAGTTCCCATATTTATGCAGATGTTTTTCTGGTTCTCCGTCCTGTTCTGTTGATCTATTTTCTATCTCTATACCAAAAACAAGCTTTCAATTAATAAAACTTTCTAACAAGTGTTGATAACTAGTAAGGTACACCCCCCTTCTTTTTCTATGTTGCCTTGGCTATTTGTGGCTCTTTACTAAGTGAATTTTAGGATGAGTCTATCAAACCCTACGTAAAGAAGACCTCTTTGATAAGTACTGTCCAGTTAGAAAAGGAATAAGGACAATCTATATAAACTACTACGGAGACATTTCCATATTGCTCACATGTTGCTTTGCTTGTAGCTAACTGAAAAAGCAACAGGCAGTCCAGTGCCTATGGTAGGTTTCTTTGGTGGAACAAAGGAGAGGATGAGCAACTAAAATTAATACAAATAGGAAGGGGACATGGATTGATCTCTTTGGTATATCTTGTTTTACAGTGTTGGCACTGGAACCATGTAATCGTATTACATAATGTAAAAAAATTAAATAAAATCAAGGAAAAGGCAAAGTTTGAAATAGAAAATGAACTAAACTGCATATCAGGTAGGTGGCATAACCACATAGAAGAAATAATTACTTCCAGTTACTTTAAAATACTGAATTTTGACTGCACATCTCTCCAGATGGATATAGCCTAAGGAGGATGAAAGAGCAAGAGCTGCAAAGAAATATTAAATAGCATTCTATAGTCTTTTGGTAAATCAAAATATTGGTATTGTTATGTTTAAATGATTATAGTTATATCATAGGATAAATCAAATAGGCTGCATCATAAGGAAGCCAGACTTTTAGCCAAAGAGAAAAGGGATACCAACATAAAATCAAAGAGGATCTAGTAATCTCTCATTTGAATTGTATGCATCAGTTTTTCACTTTAAAATAAATATATACAATGTTTATTATTATATTACTACAAATATGTGTGTGTGCGCGCATGACTTCAGAGATAGGTATGTATGTATTTGTGTGTATTTCCTAGCTCTGACCACTATAAACACCAAAAAGCAATAACCCAAACTGTGGTTTCTAAATACTGTTTCCACTAAAAGGAACAAAGGCTATTTTCAGAAATGACTGATTCTAGAGCGGGGTCATGAAATGTGCAAGGTGAGACTAAGACAACTTGTTATTCTAGCAAACAACAAAACTATCAAAAACCTATAGGCGTCTCCACAAAACACTAGCAAAATGAATCCAACAGCATATTAAGAATTATACACTATGACTAAGTTAGATTTACCCCAGAATGCAAGAGCAGAGGAAAACCAATCAACGTAACACCGCATTAACAGAACAGAGGAATAAAACCACGTGATCATCACAATTGACAAGAAAAAGCATTTGATAAAATCCAATATCCTTTCATGATAAAAACACGAAAAAAAAAAAAAGAGTAGGAAAAGAAGGGAACTTCCTCAAAATGATGAAAGGAATTTACAAAAAACCCACAGCTAACATCATTCTCAATGGCGAAAGACTAAAAGATTTCCCCTTAAGATCAGAATAACACAAAGATGCCCACCTTCACCACAGTCATTCAACATTGTACTGGAAGTTCAAGCCCGAGCACTTAAGACAAGCAAAAGAAATAAAAGGTATCCAAATTGGAAAGGAAGAAGTAAAACTACCTCTATTCAAAGATGACATGATCCTCTATACAAAAAAATCCCAAAGAATCCATAAGAAAGGGAGTAGGGCTTAATAAATAAATTCAGCCAAGTTGCAGAGCACAAAATCAACACACAAAAATCAGCTGCATTTCTATACACTTGCAATAAACAATCTGAAAATAAAATTAAGAAAGCAATTCCATTTACAATAGCATCTAAAAGAATAAAATACCTGGGAATAAGTTTAACCAATGAGGTGAAAGAATTGCACACTAAAAACTACAAAGTAGCGCTGAAAGAAATCAAAGAAGACCTAAATAATAGGAAAGACATCTCATGTTCATGGATCAAAACCTTAATATTGTGAAAATGTCAGTACTACCTAAAGTGATCTGCGGTTTCAATGCAATCTCTATGAAATGCCAAGAGCTTTTGTTGTAGAAATGGAAAAATCAATCCTCAAATTCACAAGGAATTGCAAGGGGCCCTTGCAAAATAGCAAGGGACTATTTTGCAAATAGCCAATCAATCTTGAAAAAGAACAATGTTAGAGGACTCATACTCCTGATTTTAAAACTTACTACAAAGCCACAGCAAGCAAAGCAGTGAGGACAGACATACAGACCAATGGAATAGAATTGAGAGTCTAGAAATAAATCCATATAACTATGGCAACTGAGTTTTGACAAGTGTGCCACGTCCATTAAATGGGGAAAGAAATGTCTCTTGGACAATTGGTGCTGGGACAACTGGATTTCCATACGCAAAAGAATGAAGTTAGACCTCTCTCTAATATACAAAAATTAACTCTAAATGAATCAACAACCTAAATATAAGAGCTAAAATCACAAAACTCTTAGAAAAAAACACAGGGGTAAATCCTTATGACCTTAGATTTCACAATAGATTCTTAGATATGGCACCAAAAGCATGAGCAACAAAAGAAAAAATAAATTGGACTTGATCAAAATTAAAAACTTCTGCACATCAAAGGATAATATCTAAAGAACTCCTAAACTCAACAACAAAAAGACAAACAACCCAATTTAAAAATGAGCAAAGCGGGGCTGGCCCCGTGGCCGAGTGGTTAAGTTTGCGCGCTGTGCTGCAGGCGGCCCAGTGTTTCGTTGGTCCGAATCCTGGGCGCGGACATGGCACTGCTCATCAAACCACACTGAGGTAGCATCCCACATGCCACAACTAGAAGGACCCACAACGAAGAATATACAACTACGTCCCAGGGGGCTTTGGGGAGAAAAAGGAAAAAAATAAAATCTTTAAAAAAAAAAAATGGGCAAAGGACTTGAACAGACATTTCTCCAAAGAAGATATGCACATGAAAAGATACTCAATCAATATCATTAGTCATTAGAGAACTGCAAATCAAAACCACAATGAGATACCACTTCACACCTGCTAGAATGTCTATAGTTTAAAAGAAAAAAAGAAAAGAACAAGTGTTGACAAGGGCGTGGAGAAATTGGAACCCTCACACATTGCTAGTAGAAATGTACAACAGTGCAGCCACTGTGGAGAAGAGTTTAGCAGTTCTTCATAAAGCTAAAAATAAAATTACCATACGACAAGCAATTTCACTCCTAGGTATATACCCAGAAGAATTAAAAACAGGGACTCAAATATTTATACTCCGATGTTCATCACAGCATTATTCACAAGAGTCAAAAGGTGGAAACAACCAAGGTGTACATCAACAGATGAATGGATACACAAAATGTGGTATATACATACAATGAAATATTATTCAACAAAAAAAGAAATGAAATTCTGATATATGCTAAAATATGGATGAACCTTGAAAATTTTATGCTAACTAAAATAAGCTAATCACAAAAAGACAAATACTATATGATTCCACTTCCATGAAATATCTAGAATACGGAAACTGATAGAGACAGAAAGTAGATTAGAGATTACCAGGGGTCGGGGGAGGAGGAAATGGGGAGTTATCGCTTAATGGCTATGGCGTTTCTGTTTGGAGTGATGAAAAAGTTTTCAAAATAGATAATAGTGATGGTTGTGCATTTTATGTAATTAATGCCACTGAATCGTCCACTTAAAAATGGTTAAGATGGGGCCGGTCCAGTGGCGCAGTGGTTAAGTGCACACGTTCTGCTTTGGCAGCCTGGGGTTCGCTGGTTTGGATCCCAGGTGCGGACACAGCACAGCTTGGAAAGCCATGCTGTGGTAGGCGTCCCACATATAAAGGAGAGGAGGATGGGCACAGATGTTAGTTCAGGGCCAGGCTTCCTCAGCAAAAAGAGGAGGACTGGCAGCAGATGTTAGCTCAGGGCTAATCTTCCTCAAAAAAAAAAAAAGGTTAAGATGACAAATTTTATGTTATATACATTGCTTTTTAACCACGATAAAAAATATTTTTAAAAAACTAATGGAGTCATGTCAAAAGGTCCCAAGATCCAACTTAAAGGGGCCCCAACTGACCAATAAAAACTAATGACTGATACGGATTGAACACCTGAAATACAGTCAGGCATAGCTTAATGACAAGGATATGTTCTGAGAAATGAGTCGTAAGGCAATTTCGTCATTGTACAAACATCATAGAGCGTAGTTACACAAACCTAGATGGTAGAGCTTACTATACACCTAGGCTATATGGTACTAATCTTATAAGTCCACCGATGAACATGCCACCCGTCATTGACCGAAACATCATTATACAGTGCATGACTGTACACAAAAATTCATGCATCAACAATGATATTAAATCTTTTTAAAATCATTGGTCACCAGTAGAATTTGATAAGATATTACGGTAGATTAAAGATGGTGGCAAATTTTTTCCTATTCTTCCCCTTAAATACAGACTGGCCTGCACGACTTTCTTGACTGATATAACGCAACAGAAGTAATATTCTGAGACTTCAAGAAGTTTTGCAGCTTACACCTGGGCTCTTGAAACATTCTCTCCAGGAATTCTGAACTGCCATAGAAAAAGTCCAGCTGCCCTGGGACCACCATACCTGAAGGGACATGTATAGACTCTCTAATCAATAGTCCCACGTGAGCCCACCCTTCTAACTAGCCCCTCCAAGGTGCCAGGCATCTAAGTAAAGTTGTCTTGGACCCTCAAGACCAGTCCATCCACCAGCTAAACATCTTCTTCCATAAAGAACAGAATTGCCAGCCAAGCTCTCCAACATTCCTGACCTATCAAATCATGATGTATAATAAAATAGTGGTTGTCTTACGTCCCTTGAGTTTTGGGGTAATGTGTTATGGAGCAGTAGAAAACCAAGAAGGCAACAGCTCATTACTCTGAAAGTGATAAAGGAAAAAGCAAGCATTTACCCTGCCCTTCTAGTATAAACTATTTCCAGGTAACTATATAGCTGATGAGGGGCAAGTTCTATAACGAATTCTAGCTAATAAAGCACAAGGAACGATAGAATTAAAAATGCACTGTTTTTCTTCAGGAGATCATGGTTCTGGACGATAATTATCAGCAGACGCAAAAACCTCCGGTAGAAGGTTTATAAGAGAGAGATCAGGTTCATACCATAGGATCACACATACGCATACATGCACACAAACACTCAACAAATCAACTGCAGGAAACAAAAAGAAGAAAGGGCGTTACACAATAAAAGAGGCCTGAAGGCCCTGAGGGGACATAACAGTCAAATGCAATGTAAGGACCTTATATACATCCTGATTCAAATAAACCAACAGTAAAAAGCCATTTTTGGAGACAATCTGAGAAATCTGAATATGGATGGACATTTAGATGATACTAAGGAATTACTACTCATTTCTTTAGGTACGATAACAGAATAGCAGTTATGTTTTTTAAAAAAATAAGTACTTATCAATTAGAGATGCAAGCTGAAGTAATTACATGTAAAATGACAGGATGCCCTCTGATCTTGCTTTAAAATTCTCTAGGAAAATAAAACGACACTCTTGCCCTCAAATTCCTGGAACTTGTTATAACAAGGTTGTCAAAATGTTGATAACTGTCAAAGTTGGATGATGAGAACATGGGATTCATTATTCTATTCTCTTTACTTTTGTGAAGTTTGAAAATGTCTGTGATGAAAAATGTTTTAAGTGTTCAGTTGTTGATTGAAACTGAGTTTATGGATTAATGTGGGAACAACTGCCATCTTTATAATATTGATACCCTCCATTGTGAAAGTGGTACATCAATGCTTTTATTTATGTCTCTGCAAAGGCTTTGCATGTTTTTTTTTTAATTTAACCTTAGATAGCATGTATATTTTGCTATCCTGAATACATGATAGTCTTTAAAATATTTTTTCTATTGTTTGTTAAAAGAACACATATATCTACTTTAAAAGTTTTTAAACATATTTTGGGAACAATTATTTCTTTGTGGGAAGAAATCTTTTATTCTACAACAGAAAAACTAAAAGGAAAAAACATAACTTCACTTCTGAATGTACTTTAAAGCAAAATTTCCAGGGACAACTCTATTCCACAAAATGAGGCATCTTTTTACTTCTAGCATTGCTATAAGCAACTGCTTACATTCAAAGTGCATTTCTAAGTTGTGCACAAGGGAACACAGGTCGTTTGGGGTTGACAGCAAGAAGGAAAAGAATGATAGAAAAGTCCTTTTTAAGAGTTGACTTCTGTAGGGTCTATCTATTATTTCCCTGGCCAGCCCAGGGCAAAAATTACAAGTAAAGAAACAAATTGCAGAAGACATGGTGCCACTTTCTGCAATCTTCCTTCTGGTTCCTACCCGTCCCTTCTTAGTTTGACATTAAGTTTGAGTCTGTGTTCAAGGTCTCTTTACTCCATTCTAAACCTCACCTGGGGCAAAAGGTTTAAGAATTACCCAAGGAGCTATGGCAGCTATCTTAAACTTCCAAAACTCCAAATTTGGAAAACAGTCATAGCGGACATTGACTCCATGAGCGAGTGACATTTTCTATTGGGTTTTCAAACATTAATTTTCCAGAGTTAATTATCTAATTTTTCACCTGTTAGAGGATGTATTTGTTTCCTGAGGCTGGAAAGCATAACAAATACCACAAAGTGGCCGGCTTAAAACAACAGAAACTTATTCTCTCCCAGTTCTAGAGACCAGCAGTCCAAGAGCAAGATGTCAGCAGGGCTGGTTCCTTTTAGGGGGCTCAAAAGGAGAATCTGTTCCACGCCTCTCTCCTAGCTTCTGGTGGTTGCTGACAGTCCTTGGCATTCCTTGGCTTGTGGCCACATACTTTCTCTCTCTGCTTCTATCTTCACATGGTATTCTCCCTACATGTCCCTGGTGTCCAAATTCCCCTCATCATATAAGGACATCGGTCACTGCATTAGGGCCCACCTAATTCTGTATAATCTCATCTCAACTTGATAACATCTGCAAAGACCCTATTTCCAAATAAAGTCACATTCATAGGTTCCAGGTGAACATGAATTTGGGGGGAACAGTATTCAACCCAGTCAAGGAGAGATGCCAAATAAAGTTCCAAAAATAATAAGAGAATGCACAGTTCTTATATACTGGCTTAGATGATTGGAATTAGATCAGTAAAGTCATTGTCAGTGGTAAACATTTTGAAGGCTGAGGAGCAAGTTCAAACTCTTGTACATATGACACATGTTTGACATTCTAAATAAACATGGTTGTCTACAACCTTGCTATCCAAAGTGTGGTGTGTAGGGCAGGCTGTCAGAAAGGGCACGCAGGGACTCTCGAGTATGCACTGAAGCTGCAACACACGTGTAGAATTACTTCTCACATTGTGCCCTAAGTAGCAAGAAGAAACCACACGGCACCTTCAATACTTTGCCTGGAAATGTCCTCATCTAGATACTCAAGTTTATCGCTTACATGTTCTGCTTTCCATAAAACTGCAGGACATAATGCAGCCAAGCTTTCTGCCACTACGTAACAAGAATCTGCCTTCCCCTAGTTTCCAATAACAAACTCCTCATTTCCTTCTGAGCCCTCAGCAACAGAACCTTGAACATTCAGGTTTCTACCAACAGTCTGTTCAAAACAACCTAGGTTTTTTCAATCATGCACCTCAAAATTCAATCCTCTACCTACGGACCATTTCCAAAGTCACTTCCACATTTTCAGGTATACCTGACAGCAACACCCCACTTCCAGGTACCAAGGTCTGTATTAGTTTTCCATTCCTGTATAACAAACTACCCCAAAGTTACGGCTTAAAACAACAGAAATTCATTCTCTTACAGTCCCGGAGGCCAGAAGTCCAAAGTACGAGTCTAAAGGGGCTAGAGTCCAGGTGTGGGCCCAGCCGAGCTTCCTCTGGAGGCACTGGGGGAGGATCCATTTCCTCACCTTTTCCAGCTTCTAGACCTGCATTCTTTGCATTCCTTGGCTCACGACCCCTTCACCCGTCTTCAAAGCTAGGGGTGTAGCGTCTTCTCTCTCTGCCTCTGCATCCATCTGCCTCTGTGTGACTTCTCTTGTGAAGCCAAATCTTCATCTGCCTCCCTCTTATAATGACACTTGTATTTAAAATAGGGCCCACCCAGATAGTCCAGGACAATCTCCCATTTCAAGATCCTCAGTTTAATCACATAGGCATAGGTTCTTCAGCTACTGAAGGTAGGATGCACAGGTGCCCAGGATTAGGGTTGGATATCCTTGGGGCCAATATTCAATCTTCCAAGCTCGCCTAGAATGCTCTTCTCCCCCCATTCTTCACCTCTACCCTCAGTCCTCTCAGAGTTGGCTCCCTCTTGTCCCTCTGTCAGCTTTTAATGGAAATGCCACTTCCTCTGAGAGGCCTTCCCAAACTGCCGTAAGAATTGACCCCAGCTCTGCATAGTGGTGATTCTGTCACAACATGCTGCTGTTTCTTTCCCAGGAGGTATCACATTTTCTTTGGGTTTTATTCATTCATTTGTTTGCTTGTTAATTGCTTTCCCCATTAGAATGTAAACTCCACTTGGGCAGGTTACCTTCTCTTTATCACTGGTTCACTCCAGCATCACATAGTAGGTATTCAATAAATATTAGTTGAATGAACACATGATAGAAATTCTTTTAATATGAACTCTCATTTCAAATTATATTCCATATTACATATTTATGACATACATACATACATATGTATAACATGCATACTATAAAAATTCTTTCAAAAAATTTAAATCCTTTTAAAAAATTATTTTTAAAAATAATTTTAAAAAATTTCAAGGAACAATTTTCAATACCTCATCTCCACTACAGTCAAAAAACACTTCTATGTTTCAAACTACACCCGAACATTCAACTATTACCTAACTGTGTGGTGGGTATTATAAAGAGAAAGTTCACATTTAATAGCTGAGAAACTCAAACAACTTTTCTAAACGAGGTTTAATAATAATTCTCATTTCTTCCATCACACTACATTTGAGAGACTCCATAGTTTTGATTTAGATCACTGAACCTCAGAGCCTATGTAAGTACACACAGCCAGATCATTTAGAATTAGAAGGGAATTTAACAATGAACATTGTACAGTCTCCTTGTTCTACAGCTGAAATAACTGAGGATCAGAGAAGCTGATCACAAACGTGGTCTAGTCATAAATGTGGTCTAGTCACAAAGCCAGAACTGAGAACTCCAGTCTTCAGGTTCCCAGCCCAGAGTTCCTTCTACCTAAACGTAAATGTAGAATCAAATTAGGGCAGTGTATACTTGTATGTATGTGGTGCTTTACAGCCTGAGCTATGGAGCCAAACAGCTTGGGTTTGGATCCCACTCTTCCCCTTAATAGCCAGACAACCCTGGGCAAGTTATCCATCTTCCATGCAGCACAGTTTCCTCATCTGTAAAAGAAGGAAATGTAATGCTAGCTATTTCACACAGTGGTTCTAAGGATTCAGTGAATTCTAATTTGTACAATGCTCCATCTGCATTTTGCATAGACTGGCTTCTGGCATGCAGAAAAAAATGCATGAACTTTATCAAGTATTATTTCATTAAGCAATATACTTTTTGCTATGGACTGAAGGTTTATGTCCCCCCTAAATTCCTATATTGAGGCCCTAATCCCCAGTGTGGTGGGATTTGGAGGTCAGGCCTTTGGGAGGTAATCGGATATGAGGGTGGTGCCCATAGGAATGGGATTAGTGCCCTTATAAGAAGAGACATAAAAGAGACGATCTTTCTCTCCACCATGTGAGGATACAGCAAGAAGGCAACAGTCTGCAAACCAGGAAGAGGGCCTTAATCAAACACCGAATCTTTCAGCACCTTGATCTTGGAATTCCCAGCCTCCAGAACTGTGAGAAATAAATGTTTGTTGTTTAGGGCATCCAGTCTATGGTATTTTGTTGTAGCAGCCCAAGCTAAGATACTTTTGCAAATACAAAAATGAAATGAAAACCAATATTTATCTTCAAAATATGGAGACCTGGTATAGGATAAAAGCACCACTGTGCCTGGCATATGCAGTTCTTGCATGATGTTGGAGGTTGATAGATTCTATTCTAATGTGGATAAGAGAGAGTCTTAGCAGAAGGATGAGCTCATTCCTGGTGCTGACTGCCAAAAAGGAGACAGGGCTTCAGATGTGAAACAGGTAGCACGAGGATGAACCCCTGAAGGCAGGTGGGAGGGACCTCTAAGAGCAGTCTCGATGGGGAAATTAAAGGTGGTCTACGCCTTGTGAAGACAAAGGATAGCTAAAGAAACCCATGTAGGTGACCCTAAAGCAGGGCTACATGTGCCCTCCACAAAGGTGCCCAGGTTGGGAGCATGAGAGGGGCTGAAATCATGCCCTAACACCATGCACCTTGGCTGTGACTGGTTCAACCTGGAAAGGGAGACATGTGCCTAAAAGGGATACCTCTTTATAATTTGTCAGCACAGAGGGAATATATGCTCAACTGGGGAACCTTTTTTTAAGTGCAAAAAGGCACTTATGTGCAAGCAGCAGTCCCAACTACCTGAAGATGTATATGCCACAGCCCTGGAAGTCAGAATGCCTAAATTCATGATGCATAGTAGTCTCTGGGTTTTTCTCCCTTCATTACTTGGTAGTATTCAGTAAAGATGTCTTTAAACATGACAGCCTTGTCTCAGTCATAACATATGCTATCTATTCTTGGGGCAAGGTGTTAAAAGGCACCAGCACGGATTCTCCCAAAAGATAAACATGGTGGTAGAGCTGTAATTAACAGAAAGCCCACAAGAGATTGAGTCCCTGGGACTGACTGTAAGTCACCCAGCCCTGTTGCACTCCCTGCATACAAAAATCAAACTGGAGCATCCGAGGTTGAATTTCATTAGTAAAGCAGCATTCCCTTACCAATGGTGAACGGGTGGACTGGACATAGCTCCTGAAGAAACATGTTTATAGACATTCAAAAGAGTTCACTTCTGGAGGCAGAGAAAAATACCTCAACAGAGAACATGCAAAAGAATTTGAACATCATGAAGGATGGAAGAAAAACTAGATGCTCTAGCTAGAAGGCTCTTGGCCATGAACAAAATATATAAAGAAATGTGGGTATGTTCTGAAATCACTGCAAAAGTCTATGTCACAAAGCTATATAAAGCTAAATCGTGTTCTAGCTGACAAAATCTTAACCTTAACTCTCTTTCAAAAGGAGAATTTTTTTACTTGAAGTGTTAAGAAATTCCTGATAGCTAAAACTATAATCTGATGGCATTAAAATTATAATCTGATGGTATTAAAAGCATCACCCAAAAAACCCGCAATACATTTCTAATAGATATGATGCAAAACCAAATGTTCCACATCTTCAAATATCGTTACCTTACATTACACAATGTTATTATAATTTGGCTAAATGCTAATGCAAAAGCAGTCTTATTTCTACCCTCAAATATTTTTTAAAAGTTATCAGTATAATTTTAAAACAAGTTTCCATTATTTCCTATTGTTACATACTCAATCTGTCAAGAGAAATATTTTCCCATTGCTTGTTTGATTACTACTACTGGCTAGTGAAAATCTGTAACATTTTTACTACAGCTTCCTTCATGTAGGGAAAGAGACATCCCCGCAGAAAGGAAGAGAGAGCACATGTATTTTGCTACAAATTCTGTTAAAGAATTTTACAGAAGCATCACTACTAAGTAACAGCTTCATTAGTTCTAAGGTGCTGAAATAATGGGTATGAAAAACTATACAAGCAAATTTGCTCCCAAGAAATTTTGTTAAAATTCAGAATCGCAAAATATTGCAATACCTTACTAATATCCATAGAATGTGATCTTCATTTCACCTTACAAACAATACATATAACAAAATGTCAGGTAATAATAAGAATTGTGAAGAAAAAGTAAGGCAGGGCAAAGGGATAGACAGATGCGTACAGGGACAACTTTTACATACTCAGGGAAGTGAAGGGAAGTGGCAAGTCACCACATGTGGAAGAACATTCCAGGCAGACAGATCAACAAGTGCAAAAGGCCTGAGGCCAAAGCATGAAGTTACTCTTCAGGAGTTTTTAGTTTTCAGGAGTTTTAGGGGAAGTTTGGAAGTTTTTAAACAAGAATGGAAAAAGTCCATTCATTATTCTCCATTAATAAGAAAAATATACATATTTTTATGTTCATAGTTTAAAAGAATGAATGTCTTCATCAAAAATAAAATAGGAATTTTTTTATCCAATATATATGGAATGCAAAATTTAGATTAATCACATTTTTTTTTAAGATTTTTTTTCCCTTTTTCTCCCCAGCCTCAGCGTGGTTTGATGAGCAGCGCCATGTCCGCGCCCAGGATCCGAACCAACGAAACACTGGGCCGCCTGCAGCGGAGCGCGCAAACTTAACCACTCGGCCACAGGGCCAGCCCCAATCACATTTGTTTTTTAATAGAGATTCACCAAATATTTAGATTGGAGATATTGGATAGATTGGAAAGTATTATTTCAAACTAATTAAAATAAGTTTTGACACATTCCACATGTTATATTCCAATAATCCTACAAGGTAAGTATTAACTCCATTCACAGATGAGAAAAACTGAGGCTCAGAGAAAATCTGTAACTTTCCTAAGATCACATGAGCAGAAAATGGTAGAATTTAGGCCTGAACCTGGGTGTCCTGACCCAAAATCCAAGGCCAAAATCCAAGTCCATTTCTTTTGACACACAATACTGAAATGGTACAGAAAATAGTTCAGTCTGTCTTTAATGTTTCAAGTGTCCCTAGAATGATCACATCCATCTGCATATTTGTCAGTGCCATGTCTTGTTAAGCCTGGTGACGTGGTTTTCTGCATCTTCAAGAAGGCAGTGGGGAATATGCCATGGACTGGCAAGATTTTCTCATCTACTTATTCAACAAATATTTTCTGATTCTACTATCTGCTATGCACTGCAGGTATTGTAGTGAATTAATTAAATATGTGTGCATGCGGACATGTGCACATATCCATTTACATTCACGCACCACATAAAGTTTCAGTCAACAATAGACCACGTACAGGATGGTGGTCCCATAAGATTAGTACCATATAGCCTATAGCCTAGGTGTGTAGTAGGCTATGCCATCTAGGTGTGTGTAAGTACACTTCATGATGTTCACACAATGAAATCATCTAATGATGCATTTTTCAGAATGTATCCCTGTCCTTAAGCCACACAAGTGAATGTATGTATATATCCTTATAAATGTCTGTATTTGTTTGTATAGGTGTGTTTCTATAACATGTATGTGTAGTAGATAAATATATCTGCTACATTTCAATGTTGGAGTGCAAGATTTGGGAAGGAGAGCTATAGCTTAGTAGAGTATATCCTAAAATGGCTGTGGAACACAAGGTCACATGGAGTCCTTAGGATGTTCATGATATTATGCAAAACAAGAGTGTAAGTTTCTGCCATCAAATAATTTTAGGAAACACTGGATTAGACAATGATAAATTGATTTATTTATTTGCTCAAGATTTTCTTAGATCCTTAAATATGTTAACGTACATTGTGACTCTTCTAAGAAGAGGATATAGTACGCAGTCTTTCCCAACTTATTGAACCATGGAATCCTGTTTGGAAAAGCATCTCTTAAAGGAATTAGTACTCTTCAGACTGTCCTTCAGGATATATTGCTATTGAAAAAAGCATATTCTAGTTAACTCCTCTGGAACCTGCTGATGACAACAAAACACTAAAAGGTATACATAAAAAGAAAGAGTAAAGGACAAACTAAGAAATATGCGATAAATTAAAGTTTGGCATTTTAAAATAAAATGAAAATTTTTAAATCATTTTAGTGTGGTCACATTGGTTTATAACACTGTGTAAGTTTCAGGTGTACATCATTATATTTTGGCTTCTGTATATACTGCATCGTGTTCACTACCTAAAGCCCAGTTTCCATCCGTCACCACACATATGTGTGTAACATTAACAGTAAAATATCAAAGTTCTCTCCTATAAATAGCTATAAAAGAAGTTTCATTTCAGATATCTACAGCGATAACTGTGCCTTAATTCTATCTAATTCTTTAAGGCCTAAGCTAAGTCTGTATAAAATATAAAAATTTATTTATTAATAAACATCAAGTAATAACTCAGCAGTTCTATAAATGATCATAGCTACCTTTTGAAATATAAACTGTTTTAATATCTTATAGTTTGAAATATAAGAAGCTATTGTGGCTCATAAGATTGACTTATCTAAGTTCTCTAACTGAAGAGTTTAAAAAATGTTTCTCTGAAACATAAAAAAGGGCACTGTGTACTGTTTGTCCTTTGGAGGAGGCCATTTGTTCAAGAAGGACTAGTCTAGTTATTTAAATTATTCAAATGATACTGGCATTTAATAGGCTCTATGCATCAAAGATGTTTGACAATCATTAACCTTTTAGGGCTACAGTAATTTGTGCAATTAACTTAGGGGAAATTATTTTTCTCGGTCGCGTAAATAATTGTCCATACCTTTTTTAAAGAATTTTTGTACCTGAACTAAAAGTTACATGAACATATCAAGACTACACAGTTTAAGATGAGGTCCTCAACATAGAGTACAATTAGCTAGATACTTTTCAAGTGTTTCAAATATGCATGCAATTTGATTATATGGAGGCCAAAAAAAGATGGCCAAATATCCCCTACAGGCTTTTAAATAACCAAACACTACAACAGGCATAACTTCTTATCCTTTTAACTAAGACTTTTTAACTGGAATAAAAATCATCCGATTTCTAAGTTGATAATTTTAAATAGGAGTTTTTAACTGAAGTCTAAGAATATAATTTGTGTTAATATTTTATTAGTAAAGTGGGTGATTTACTTTAATTAATATCATTGACTGATATGTGCAGGTGTTCACAAGTTGGAAATGAAGGAAGAAGGGAAGAAATTCCTTCCCTTTGCCCTAAACAAGCTTCATACACAAAAGAGAATCAGATTTATTATATATTTGTTGACTCATGATCAGACAGAAACTTACTGAATTAAAAATTAATCCCCAATTCTTGAGTGACTACCACTAACTGAATCAGATGTTGTAGAGAATACAAATAAATATACATATAATTATATGTGTCATTTATATATATATATATATTTGATTTTCAACTTTTCTATAAGAATACATTGCTTTTATAATCAGAAAAAATGTTCTTAAAAGGCACTGATGTTTATCATATAGTTTGGTTTATAATGATTATATATATATATAATAGAGAGAGATGGATAATAAAAATGAATACTGAATAAGCAGGCTTATAACGATTCCAATTTCGTCCATTTTTGTTTTATTCATGTTGTGAGAAACTAGATTTACATTTGTTTTCTTCCATTTTCTTGCCAATTTCCTAGCAGTTCTCCCCCTAAGATATGATTTGTCAGTATAGTCAGGAAAAGGCAATATCACTATCAAAATGCACTGATTTAAAGTAAAATAAACTAAATGTGTTGTTCAGAAATTAGCATTAATGTGACGATTTTAAAAATCAGGATAATTAAGACTGCAAATTTTCAAAATGTTACAACAGATTACGGCAATTAGAACGCTTAGGACAAAGTAGTCTACTGACCTCGGCAATTATTTGGTAAGTATTTTAGCTTAAACCATAAAATTGTCAGTCTTTTATCATTTTTTACCTACAAAACAGGCAGCTTTATATGGTTCAATCCACACAACAGTAGTTAATAACAGCACTCTGGAGTCAAAGAGAAGCAGTTCAAATCCTGGTGTTACCACTAACTAGCCATGTGATCTAAGACATGTTATTTAAATTATCTGAGCCTAAGTTTTGTCATCTTTAAAATGGGGACAATAATAACAATATCTTCCTCACAGGTTTTTCTTGTGAAGACTGCATAAGTAACACAGGTGAGGTGCTTAGCTTTTTGTCTAGGACAGAGTAGGTCTTCAATAAATGCTAATTATTATTATTATAAATTACTTGTTTTAGACACAAAAAACTATTAAACATGTTTTAACTGCTTTTCGTACAAACTTACGATTCTATACCTCTAAAGTGCTTGAAGGTATTCAAAAATGTATACTAAAAATTTTTTAAATACTTTCCATGTAAGATAATGGCACGCGTAGATTGGTGCTGCTGAACTTAACTCAGTTCGGGTTCTCTAGCCTTGACTGGGCCCTTAATGCAGCCCAATTACCCACATTTCACTCTCTCCCAAACTCCCTACAACGTTTATCGTCGGTCTTGCCCATCCTCTTCAGACGCCAGGTCTGCCATGTCTCTCCTAACACAGAGGATGATGTCTTTCCTCATTTCCCAGAGAAGACAGAAGCCAGCAGGTTACCTCTCATATCTCCGCCACCAAACTACTGAAGTTCCTCCGTGTCCCCACACATCTTTCCTTCCTTCAAAGCTTATCCTTCCCCCTGGGCTCTGGATCTCAACACTTCCACGTCCCTTGGGAAACACAATCCTTCCATGTCTCCCGTCTCAAACATCTTCGACACTGAATCATGCCCCACTTCTCTTGAGCCCTCATCTCCCTCCAAGCACTCCTCTCCCTTCCCCTGCCCCTCCATTTTGCTTAGAATCAGTTAATCTTTGAGTCATTTACTCTGTCACTACTTTACCCCCTCTTCACTCTGTAGCCCTCAGCCACCATTGAAAATCCTTTGTCCAAGATCACCGATGGCTTGCCTTTGCTAAACTTCAAGTTCATGCCTCAGTTCCTGGCACTCTTGACTCACCAGTACATAAAGCAACATAAACTCTGCCGTCCTCCCACTCCCTCAGCTTGGAGACCACCACGACCACCAGGTGGTCACTCCTTCTTAGTCCCCTTTGAGAATACTATTCCTCTGTCTCTTCAACACTCAAGTTCCTCAGGGTTCTTTCATGATTCTCTTCTCTTCTCACTCTATCTACTCCCTCTGAATAATCTTAATCACACTCCTGACTTCAATTACCATTTCCAAGCAAACAGCTCCTTTGCTGACATAGCAAGTTGCCTACGTAATATCCATCCTCTCCTTTAGTAACAGAACTCTGATTTTGAGGAGTAATGTGCTCTGGTTTAAAAAAAAAAAAAGACCAAAACCTTGATTTCTCAGGTCTCCTTGCAGTTAAAGATGGCTCTGTGACACAGTTCTGGCCAGTGACATGTAAATGGAAGTCTAACAAGTGAGACCTCTATGAAGGCTACTGTTTTTTCTGATAAAAAGGGACAAACCCAACTGGAATACCCTCCCTCCTTTTGCCTGTCTGGACCACAGGTCCCGTAACTTCTAGTGGTGCAGCAGCCACCTTGTTATCATGAAGTCAAAAGCCATACTAAAAGGATGGTAAATCTGGAAGAGAGAGCCTGGCTGCTTTACAGCATATAAAAAACTACCGTACGCATCCTGAACTTTAAAAAGTTAAAATGAAAAAGTTACATTTCAAACTTTCTCTCTTTAAATTACATGTGTAAGCAATTGTTTGTCTGAGTTTATGTTAACTTCCAGCTGAATACAATCCCAAATGATACAATACCAAAGCTGGTCAGATTAAATTGCCAACTCCTCAAAAACACAGTCTAGGCCTGAATATCCAAATGCTATTCTGCAGACACTTCAATGTCAAGATATCTAAAACTCATAGTTTTTTCTGTACCTCTTATAACATTACTTGTAAGATGCAAAGATTTAAAGTCTTTGATTATTATGAACCATTTAACAGCTTTAAAACAATTATATCATGAGACACTAAGAAGAATCCTTAAGTAATTTTCTTCTGTCACTTGGGTCAGTTTTGCTAATGATTGTACGCCATTTCCGTTAAGTATATATTAACATCTTTACAATATTGTATTTGATACTCCCTTGACCTATAAACAACCTCTGCATTTTTTACATATTATAAGCCAAACCATAAGGCAAACATCAGTTTCTTTTAAGAACATTTTTTCTGATTACAAAAGCAATCCAAAAAGTTGAAAATCAAATATTAAGACTAAAAAAGGTCATAAAAATCATGTCATCCCACCTCCCAAGGAGAACATTTTTGGTATTGGTATATTGCCTTCATGTATACACATACATACATGTGTGTATATATATATATATATATATATGGCATATATGATATGTAACTTTTTAATGCTCTTTCATTTATTGATTATATCATAAAAATTTTCCTATGTCATTATTCTTTGAGGCTTCTTGATTCAAGACAGTTCATCTAACTTTTTCTCCTTCCCAAAGCGCACGAAACGGGAGAAGAAATTTATAATGAACATAAAATATCCACGGGGAGTGACACCAGCAGATCGTGTTCCCCTTCATCCAGAAGATCTTTGCACGTCCTGTTCCCTCTGCTTGGAACACTCTTGTCCTCACTTTTCATCACCTAGTCATTCTTTCTCTTCCTTCATGTCGCAGGTCAACTGTCACAATGCAACTTTTCCTCACAGAACGTGTACTGTCTGTGAGTCAATTCTTTGTTTAATGCCCGTCTCCCCAACAAGACTGTATATAAACTCCATCACGATAGGCTCTGTTTCTCTTTTTGCCATTATTTCCTAATACGCAGCACAATGTCCTCCAGAATAAACATTTGTGAAACAGATGAGTTTCTAGAATGAATTTCTAGAAAAATCTAAAATTGATGGGAACACAATGATGGCAAATCTAAAGAGATGCAAGGAACCTGTGACAGCTGAAAAGTTTCCCCAGCAGAAGCTCAGAATAATCCCATTATCAGTGCAGCACAGGCTAGCAGAGGGAGCTGGCCACAGACAAGGCGCCAAGTAACTAACTGGAGGGTAGAGAGCTGAGCTAGTCCCCTTCTTCAACTGTTGGGCTCAGATGTTTGCTCCCAGGAAGGGGTGGGTGGGCGTGAGTGCAGTCCAGCAGACTGGCCACGGGAACACCCTGCCCTACCACATGCCCCCTCCTTTTGCCCTGCAAAGTCATCTGAAGTTGAGCTCCTGTGTTTGAACCTGCATTCACCACCAGGTGAGGAGGAAATACTTACTCAGTCACAGATCCTTACCCAAGGTGTGAACAAAAATACAGGAAACACGGAACGTCTGAAGTAAACAGCATGAAAGAGAGGCCACAAACTCGCCCCCAGAAAAGACTGCGAAAGGGTCTGTCTTCTGAATATCTGGATCTGAATCCTAACTATGCCTTCAGCATTTCCTCATGTGTAAACAGGGATATGTGCACCCTCCTAACCCGAGTAACCAGTTTATACAGTAAGCAGAAGAAAATTTTAAAATGAATATACTCAGAGAAATTCATGGAGGTAACACCCACAAAAAAGGAACGGGTCATCTGAACAAGTGTCTACTTCCTCTCTCACCCAAGGCCTTACGAACTGATGGAAAATATGACTGTTTTTAAGTAAAGTTAAAGAATCCTGGAACACAAAAAATGGTGCCGTCAGCAGATCAAATATCTTATGGGATACTTGGAAATTAGAAAAAATTTGGGACCAAAAATATGGACTCCTGGAAGACAGAGCAATGTTAATTTTGGCCCCAAATAGAAGACTGAGAGCAGTGCTCAACATACCCAAGAGAAGTTTCCAACTCAGAGTCAACAAATACAGACAAGCAAGAGTGGCTCAGCAATAAGTTGATTAAAAAGCAGAGCCTGGAAGAGCTGGACTGGTAAGCACGCCACACCCCCCTTCCCTCAGCGTGGCAGTGAAAAAGAAACTCAAAGTTTATCTGGGGAGAGCTCTGAGCGTAGATGTTAACATCCTCAGAGAGGAGAACGGAGAAAGGGAACTCTGAACCTCTGCAAAAAACAGGGATGGGGAGTGAGGAAAAAGAGAGAAAGACAAGTAATAGCTCTGCCTGGGAAGAGAAGACACTGAAGCATCCCATGACAAAGCCAAGTCCTTCTTAATCCAGCTTGCTTGTTCATTTCCTAGCCAGGCAGCACCCAGCAGGGAAGCTTGCCAAGCAACATGCTCCACACTCTACACGGAGGCTGCAGTGAAGCCCCCATTCAAGGGAAAAGACAGCTGGGAAAATGGACCTATATACCTGAAGAGGAAACCTGTGACAGCTGCCAGTACTAATTAACCTAGTCCTTCATTCACAACTATGAACAGTTAGCCAAGGAGCATCGGCCCTTGGAGACAGACAGAATGAGAGGGAAGGAGCAAGATGAGTACACACAACAACTAACCCTAGAAGAAACAGCTACAACCAAGGGATCTGAAGAAAAGTTAAAAAAAAAAAACTTAATCAGTATCCTCAGAGAGATTCAAGAGCTATTACACCCATTACAGAACAGACTCCTGGAAAAAAGAACTTATCAGGAACAATAAGCTATTTTTGGAAGTTAAAAGTAATTAGCAAAACAAAATTTTTGAAGCAGGATTGAATGTTAGAATAGACATGGCAAAAGAGAGAGCTGGCAATACAGAGGTTAAGATTGAGGAAAGTACTAATATGGAGAAGGGACAAAAATTTGAAAAATATAAGCATAATGTTGAGAAGCAGAGAATAGATCCAGGAGGGTCCAATAGGAATTTGTCAATGGGGAAAGAGAGATAATAGAGATGGAAAACAGAGGAGGAGGCAGAAGGAAATGTGACTAGGCCAAAGAATGAATGGGGTTTTCGGATTTCATAATAATATACATCTTTGTGTTCCTTAGGATAAATTTATACAAGTAGAACAGCTCAGTCACAGTGTGTACTCATTTGTACTTACATTTTGAGACACGTTGCCAAACTGCCCTCTGGAAAAGTGAGACACATCTACATTCCCACCCACATCTAAACTTCCTGCAGATCCAGAAATCATCTTAACCTCATCAGTCTTTTTAACCTTTGCCAATCTGATAGGTAAAATGTAACTGTTCATTGCTCTTAATTATATTTCTTGGATAACTATTGCCCATGTGTTTATTGATATTTATGCTTTGTGAATTTCCTGTTCATGTCCTTGGTCATTCCCTCTCCAGAAAGTCTTTTTATTATTGATTTTCAAGAGTTCTCTTTAAGAGACATTGCCTTTTGTAATACAGGTTGCTAACATTTTTTCTTAATTCATGGTTTCTCTTTTGCCCTTGCTTATAAGGTTTCATTGTCACAAAGAAGTTCTGAATCTTAGTTTATGGTTTGAAGATTGCATATTCATAATAGGAAGTCCTTTTCCACTCTAAAAATATAAAAATATTCAGCTTTATTTTCTTCTAAATACATTAAGACTTCCATTTCTACATTTAAATCTTTGATCCATTTGGAATTTTCTGGATAAAAGCAGTATAGTAAGAATCCAACTTTTTTCCCCAAATACTGGCTGGTTGTCCTAACACCATTTTTTGAACAATCCACCTTATCAGTTACCTATTGCTGTATAACAAATTACCCCAAAGCTTGGTAGCTTAAAATAACAATAAACATTATCTTACATAGTTCCTGTAGATCAGGAATTCGGGAGCAGCTTAGCTCTGTGGTTCTGGTTTAGTGATCTTCACGAGGTTGCAGGCAAGATGTCACCCAGAGCTGCAGTCATCTCAAGGCTTGACTGAGACTGGGGGATCCACCTCCAAGACAGCACACTCACATGGCCAGCAAGTTGATACTGGCTTTTGACCAAGGCCTCAGTTCCTCTCCACATGAATCTCTCCATAGCATTGCTTGAGTGTTCTCATGACATGGTGGCCGGCTTCCCCCAGAACAAATGATCCAAGGGAGCACACGACGGAAGTCACAATGTCTTTTACAACCTAATCTTGGAAGTCACATACTCTCATTGTCAAATATCCTTTAGGTCCTGTAGATCAGCTCTATCCAACGTGAAAACGGTCCACAAATGGGAGACAATACTAGGAGGCAAGGACCACTGGAGACCATCTTAGAGGCTGGTTGCCACATATCTTTTTTCCATTAATTTAAAATGAAATATATTGGACATATACTAAAACCCCATATATGCTTGGGTTTACTCCTAGACTTTATTTCATTTTTCACCATCTTGGGCCAGTATTGCAATGATTTAATAATTACAGCTTTACCACAAGTTTATTATGTTTAAAGGTAAGTCTGCCCTCATTATTGTTTTCTAAAATTTTCTTCACAACTCACAAATATTTATTCTTGCAAATGAACTTCAAATTAACTTTATTAGACATAAGAGACCAGATTGGCCTCCGCAATAAATAGTGTTAAGGGCTGTTGATAGAAGCTGTGTAAGGAAAACGCCTATGCAGTTTCATTAAACTTGCTACATTATGCTACTCATAACACTTGTTTTAAGTTATTGTACATTTATTTATTCACCAAAAAATATGTCTTGAATGTCCACTGTGTGGCAGGTAGTAGGTGCTGGATATACAATGGTGAACTAAACAGACACAGTCTCTGTCATCTAATGGGAGTGACAGGCTGTAACAAAATCACACTAAATCAATTCATGATTATAGGCAAACACTAAGAAGAAAAGCATCATCTGAAATGGTGGGCATAACAAGGGACCTAACCAGTTCTGAGGGGTCAGAAGTCTCTCTGAAGAGGTGTTACTTAACCTGAGACCTGAAGGCTGAATTTGAGTTGACTCCAGGGAGGTGGGGGGGACTTGGGGAGAGGAGGATGGTTAGGAATTGGTCCAGAAGTGGGAACATCATATGTAAAGGACCTGGGGTGGGGAAGAACTTGCCATGTTCAAAGCACTGAAAAAAGGACAGTAAAGCTATAGTGTAGGGAAAGTAGGGTGACCTGAGAACTTGGTAGGAGGAAGATTATACAATGCCTCAGGTAGCCCCTGGACAGCTTGCAGAGGAAGACTTAGATAGCATTGCTGCTAGGGCTATGATTGGCTAAGATGCTAAAGTAAGGTAGCCAAACTCCCCCCAAAAAAAGCAGTATGAAAGAAAGTCAACCGCAGAAAAAAATCTTTTGGGTAACCACAGTAGGTGATGACAATCTGTCCTTCTGTGCACAACTGGGAGAAAAATAGCCCCACACCTTCCAGAGAGTTAACATACCCCAAGTAGCAAACTTAAGACCAGTTAAGTTGGTGGCCTTGCTCCTAAGAAATGGATCACTTGAGGCAACAGGGGGTCCTGCTACCAGACAGACCATCTCCCCCAGTCATCCAGCCTCTAGCTGTGAATACATGGCAAAGAATCTAAAGACTTCCGTCATTCCACTTACCGTGGGTATCAGAACATCAAGTCAAAAAAATTCCACTAAAATTCAGATTGGGATTACACTGAATTTACAGACCAAGGGAAAACTCACATTTTACAAAGTTGACTATTCTCATGTGAAAAAAGTATGACTTTTTTCGAGTCTCTTTTATGTCCCTTTTAAAAGTTTTATGGTTTTCTTCACATAAATCATACACACATCAAGTTTATTTCAAGTTTTTGAGTTTGCGATTGTGAATGGGGTTTTCTCTGTTGATTCTAATTGGTTATTGTTGGTATAATAGACAGTTATTGAATTTTGTAGTTAATTTGCAATAAGCATCATAGTAAATTACTTCTAATAGTTTGTCAGTTGACTTTTGTTTTTCTAATCATATCTTCAAAGTATAATAATTTTGCTTTCTCCTGTCACTATTTATTTTTCAGTATCAAATAACATTGTCACACAAAGAAAAAAGTTTTGTTTTTCTTTTTTTTTGAGGACGATCAGCCCTGAGCTAACATCCACCACCAACCCTCCTCATTTTGCTGAGGAAGACTGGCCCTGAGCTAACATCCATGTCCATCTTCCTCTATTTTACATGTGGGACGCCTGCCACAGCACAGTTTGATGAGCGGTGTGTAGGCCCATGCCTGGGATCTAAACTAGCAAACCCCAGGCCACCGAAGTGGAGCACACAAACTTAACCGCTATGCCACTGGGTTGGCTGCTCAAAGTTTGTTTGTTTTTTGGTGAGGCAGATTCACCCTAACATCTGTCGTCAATCTTCCTTTTTTTTTTTTTTTTTTTTGCTTGAAGAAGATTAGCCCTGAGCTAACATCTGTACCAATCTTCCTCTACTTTATATGTCGGTCACCACCAGACCATGGCTTGAGAGTGGTGTAGGTCCGAGCAGGGTATCCGAACCCAGGGCGCCAAAGCAGAGCACACTGGACTTAACCACTATGCCATGGGCCAGCCCTATCATAAGGTATTTTTAAATTGAGAATACAACCAAAAGATAAAAAGAAACTTCTAGAATATTAGAATTTAGATAACTCTATCTTTTTACATAAAATCCATCATCTCCATTCATTTGCAATTCTGCCAATGTATCACTAAGGATGTAGTCAGCTGCAAGTAACAAAAACTCCAACTCAATCTTTCACAATAAGGAAACTGACCACCTCACATAATAATCAATACAGAGGTAGAGCTAATCTTAGGGCTGTTTAGTTCAAGGGCCCAATGATATTCTCAAGAACGTCTTGTCCTCTTTCTGCTCCATCATCCTCAGGATGATCTGTCTTCAGATTGGCTCCCCTCCTAGTTGCAAAATAGTGGGAGGAGGCAACTGGGTGTCTTGAAGCACAAAAGTTTTCAATTTCAATGAAGTTCAATTTATCAGTTTTTCTTTTTTCTCTTGGGCTCGTTATATCATATCTAAGAAAGCATTTGCCTAACCCTATGTCTTCAGCTAAAACTTCCGTCGTTTGAGCTCTTATGTTTAGCTCTGTGATACATTTTGAGTCATTCCTTGTGTATGGTGTAAAGCAGGGCTCCAGAGGGATCTTTCTGCATGTGGATATCCAATTGTCCCACTTGATGAAAAACCTGTTTCTTCCCTATTGAATAGTCTTTTCAACAAATGATGCTGGGATAATTTCTTTCCCAATAAGTGGCTCTTAAACTAACCACAGCCCACCCCATGGAGCTGAGGATGGAATGGATTCCTGAAAAAATAAGGAAGCTTTTTAGGAAAAAGGCAAGGAAAAACGTATGCCAGAAAGAAAACCAACAGGATAGTAAAAGGCGAAAAAAGAAAAAAAAAAGATTCTCACTTCTCTATGTTTAGGAATAATTTAAGCAGTGCAGGTATGATCTGTTTGGAAGAATCTACCAATGAAACTATGTGGGTATGGGTGCGTGTGTGTTGGGAGGGGGCTAGCTCTTTAACAACCATCACTTTCTGCTATTAATATTGCTCCTACTTATTCTCTCTCTCTAAAGTCAATTTGGGTAATTTACATTTTCCTAGCAAATTATCCATTTGGGCTTCAAATTTATGTGTAGTCACACATTTTTTTTTCTCATTCCTAATTTTTCATATTCTGTCTCAATTAGGCTTCCTAAAGCCTTACGTACTATACTGGAGCTTTCTCTCCAGAGAAATAATACTTAAATTTATCAATTGTACTGTTGTTTTCTAGTGCATATTTTTATCTTTAATAACTTTTTTCATGATTTCCCTTTTCTTTTCTGAGATGAAATGCTGGATTATTTCATTTTGCTAAGAAATGTCAGTATTTATTAGTTTTCCTCTTTGTACTACTTTAATCACAGCTCTTGGTGTTAATATGCACTATCATAATTTTTTCCAGAAATTTTGCAATTTTGGTTTTGCTTTTCTCTTTCGCCAATCAAGAGTTATTTAGGAGATGGCTAGGGGAGAGGATGCACAGGAATCTGGGGCTTGTTTTTTAATTTTCATGTACAATATTTTTGAAATTCCATTGTGGTTAGAGAATGTATTTTTTATTGTTCTCTGTTGGAAATTTAGATTTATGATCTAGAAAAAAAATTCCGTGGGGCCCTGAAAAGAAGGCCTATTTGCAGGGTAAAGCTCTCAACATGTATCTCCTAGATCACCCTTAACTATTATTCATACCCTCTCTGTCAAAAAGAAACATATTAGTCTCATTATTCTTTGCTTTTCTTCACATTCCCAGTAATTAATGTTTACTGTGATGTAACTTATCCCATAAAAATTAATGCTGTTTTATCGTGGCTTATACCTTTCACCTTCATTACTTTTGTCCCATTTTAATGCTTTGTCTTATAGTCATAACAGAACTCTTATATTCTGTTTGCATTTGCCAATTTCTTTCCTTTAAGCCTTTTTATTTTATTTGAAATGTAGCTTTTATAAAGGAAATATAGTCCGATTGTAACTTGGGCTGCATTTTCCTTTGGATTACCCAACTTGCTGATCAGCTGAGGTGGACTAGCCTGAGAGCCCGTACCACTAACCACCAATCGCAGGACGACAATGCTGCTGTTTCACAAGTGAAAACAGTTATTAAATTGTATATTAACTTAGCTGAATATAGTTACTGGGCCACAGACTTCTGACATTTAATAGACAAGACACCTGAGACAAAACTAACTTATGTTCCTTTGTAGGTAACCTGATTTATCTCCTGGGCTTGTTTTATCCTTAAAATTCCAATATTTTGCCAGGATAAGCCTAAGTAGGAACCTTTTTTCATTACTTTTGGCTGGTTCTCAGGGGGCCCTTTTGATGTTTACTCACTCTCTTCTGGCACAGGAAAGTTCACTCACCATTTCCCCAATTACTACTCTGGCTTCCTGCTCTGGAACACCTCTTGGGTTGAAGACCTGTCATCTGTCCTTCACATCTACTTTTCATATTTACATATTTGTCCTTTTTTTCTCTGCATTACGGAAGTGTTCTCAAGTTTGTTGCCCATATTACTCTTCCCTGTTTTTGGAATATCAAATAGTCTTTTTATCGCCTTAATATAAATTTTAAGTCTTACTGCAATTTTGGTTTCCTTGCATTCCTTTATTTCAATCAGCTTTCTTGGACATTTCTGCTGTCACCTCATCCTGTTTCTCCTTAGGGCTGTTTTCCTTTTTACTCAAGGCCATAATTTTTTAGTTAGACGCCAGGAGATTTATACTAAATTTGCTATAAATTTACATTAAATTTGTTTCTTACATGTAATCATTTTCAGAGATGCACTAGATCTTCAAACTCATTCCTCTCCCTTATATTCTAGAATATTTTCAAAAGCCACAAGTTAGGCATCTTCTATGTACTTACCTTTGACAAGGAGAGTTCTCTTTAGACCTAATGTTCTTGTACAGACAGGATAGCATGCCCTCAGCCTCCTCAATGTCCAGTAAATGCTGGCAGGTTCTCCCTCTCACACTGAAAGAGATGTGTTCTACTCTCAGCCCGACTGCTAATGTGTGACAGACATTTCTTCTAATGTGAGCATGAGGAGAGAGTAGAACTCTGCCTGCTCTGATAGTCAGGTACTCCTGTCAGCTGTCATATGCACTGCACATAATACATGAAACACATGGGCACCCACAGCTCTTCCTATTTAAAAAGCTGTTCTTTAAGTGACATTCATTCAGGGCTTGAGTGCACCTTTACCCATCTCCCCCAGCTCCTGTGCTGGGTTACATGTGGGGAGTTAAGGCTTTTAGATGAAAGAGAATAGAAAGGAACAGAATAGGACTAGAATAAAGTGGAGATGGCAGAAAGGGGCAGGTTAAGAACACTGGTTTGACCAGCTCAAGTCTGGCAAGTGGCAAATTCTTGCCACTCAGCATAACCCATGTGCTTCCTGAAGTTAGGCATGCTAGGCATGCTGTGCAAATCAATTTTTAAACTGTGTCCTACTTTGTGTGGGGCCATTTGCCTTGTGCTAGCTCAGAAGTAGAACGTGTGCTATATAGCCCAAAACTAGTCTCAATCCATTCCACCAACCATACTTAGGAAGCTTCTACCCAAACCCTGGCGTACGACATTTGCTTTACAGTGCAAATGCCTGTGTTTGTCATCTTCATGGATGTTTTAACAGGAACTGGGAAGCGGTCTATCAGCCTAAGTAGTCTGCTACAACATACCAGAAACGTCAGACCTAAGAGTTTTTCTCCTTTATGTAATTACATCATCTTCCACTATTTTAGTGAGAACTGCGCTTATAGCATTTAATGCATACTCTTCTTAAAAGACGATTACTTTTCCACATTATTCTGAAGTCAAGCTACAGCCTTATAAAGAACAACTGACAGCAATTGTTTTCTTACTCCCTCAGGGGTTAACATTTGTGTAGCTGTCTCTTTTGGTTGGCACACCATGTACTGAAGAAAAAGAGCCATCTGCCTTGCTGTCTGAAAAACACCACTTGTCTGATGCTCCCCTGCCAGTAAGGAGATTGCTCTGAAAACCCACATACTCGTGAAGCAGATTCACTTTTGAGACATTAACAATCACGCTATCAAAACCGTACTCTCTAAAGTCATATACATATTTCAATTGAAAACCAGGTCTAAATTCAAATTTTATCTTAGGCCTATGTTCATAATATTTATTCTGGCTTTAAATCCAAATGATTCAGATAACAGGAACAATATATTCTAAAACAAAGATTGGTTTTCAAAGTCCTCTTCGCCGGGTAGTAACAGGCTGTCTGCCATGGGGGAAGGTGATACCACTGACTCCTCACCCACGGAGTGACGTGCTCGGAGGTTGGCACTGTGGGCCAACGAGGCTCAGTGCTGCCCAAAAATACTCACATTCTTACGAAAATAAACTACTGCATGTCATAAATGTGAATAAGTATTTATTCTTAATAAGTGAAAAGAAATGTGCCATAAATTATGAGTTTAGTTTTTCCTTTATTATGAAACTAAAGGAACAATTTCAAACCTTTAAATTAATTCACAGTTTATTGCAGTTGGTAATGTTTTGTTAATTTACAATTCTTCAATATTGGTTTTTTGGTAGCAACATAAATGAAAACCTGAAGAAACATCTTATTTCGTGGTATCTTTTATACAACATCATTTGCTTCACATGAGACGTAAAAGAAACGAAGACTAAACGTTGGTTTCAGAAAGCTGTTCTATAATTGAGTACTTTTTATCTACTTTTACTCTGAATCAGAAGACCCCATACATCAGGGATTGGCAAGTTTTTCCTATAACACCCAGACAATAAATATTTTCGGTTTTGCAAGCCACAATCTCTGTCACATCTATTCAATTCTGCCATTGTAAAGTGAAAGCAGCTACAAATACATAAATAAGCATCATTGTGTTTCAATAAAATTATTTACATTATTAAATGAGGCAGCAGGAAGCAGCACAGTGCAATGAGGTATAAAACTTTGGGACAACACAATTTCACCGAATTACACACATTTCTTGACTCTTTTATATGTAAAATAAAAAACAAGGAGCAATATTTATATGATTTAATAGTAATCAGATTTTATGCATAATAGCTAACCCTTATTCAGCTATTACTATGTGTGAAGCACTGTTCTGAGTGCTTTACATTAATTGTCTCCTTCATTTCACACAACAACCCAAGGAGGTTTGAAATAGAGGAGATGCCAGATCATTCAGGCTGCTTTTCAATTCCAGAAGTGGAAGTGAGGAATGCAAGGGAAGACGGGTACGGAAAGGTCCAAATGGTACATGATTTGAGTTCAAATAACAGACTCTCAAAGTCCTAGGAGCTTCCAGCAGGTCACCTCCGCTACCATCCTCACTCATTGCCCCAACTCTACCATCCCATGATCCAAACCCTTCCAAGATGATTTTAATTCTCAAATTACCAACTTCACTCAGCTCCCTCTACCCTTCACTATCGGCTCTTCTCCACCATGAAAAATGGATGAGAATATGGTAGCAAGAGATAATGGATTTGCAATTCCTCTGATAAAATTTGGAACTGAATAAATGTTTCCCACAAAAGTAAGCTGGTCAATAGGTCATTTTTAGTTCTACAGATGAGAGATGTGACAATGGAATGGTATCACTGTTTATGGGTCTTTCTGCAATGTTTATCTTCAAAGGGAATACTGTTGGCAGCATCAGCATCCAATAAATAGGAATTTAAGCATGTTCTAGTTATTCTGGTTTTCTAAGACAAACATTTTCCCATATATTCATTTTGTCCTATAATAATAGTTTATATCAAAAATAAAGTAAATAAAATCTAATCAACACCATCCAAACAATATACTGAATTCCCCAGAAGTACATGACTCTAGTATCTGCTTTTATAGTTAAGGGAACTGATATTAAACTTACTCAAAATGACAGCAAGGAAGTGGCCAGTTAAACAGGTCTAAGGGGAGTGAAATTATAATGGTGGAGACCAAAGGTCGGCAGACTATGGCCCAAGGGCCAAATCTGCCCACTCTTCTCCCTCTACCCCTCTCGTCTGTTTTTGCAAATAAAATTTTACTGTAAGACTGCCATATCCATTCATTTACATTTTGTCTACGGCTGCTTTTATATTACAATAACAAATCTGAGTAATTGTGACAAAGACTATATGGCCTGCAAAGCCTAAAATATTTACTTCTGGTTTTTTACATAAAAAGATTGTAGACCTTCTAGACACGAGATCCAAGGAACACATACTATGGAAATTAACTACAAATACAGAGCGGGGGAAAAAGGGCATGAATGCAGTTCTACAAAAAGAATTAACATCACTAGGCAGTTGTTTTACAAATGACAAGTTTAAGATAGACAAAAAAACCAGTAGTGGCATTCTATGGTTTTCTGGTATATGGTGAGAAAATTAATCAGCAGAGGACCTGGAATAAAGCACTGTTAGCAACAGTTGTCTTGAAATATAGCCCAGAAAGGTGAGCAACTAGGAAATGCAGACATGAAAAGTAATTCCTAACTTCTCTACACATCTATGTAGAACATCTGCATAAAGATCTAGATCATACAAAATTACAACTATAAAAAAGATACATTTTTTAAAACTTGTGCATGCAAAAAGAAAAATCATAAGACAAATGGCAAACTAGGATATATTATTCACAATTCATCTCCCAAGGAGATAATCTTCCTTTTTCTTTGAAAAGTGAGACAATAAGTACCAGAAACCTGATAGACAAATAGGAAAAAGACATGAGCCAACGGCTGACAGGAAAGAAACTCAACTATACTCATAAGAGAAATTAAAATTAAAACAACTTAGACACCACTTCTCACCTATCTGGCAAAAATCTACTCTCTAAGACTAGGTTGAGAAGAAACTGAAAATTGCACACACAGTTGATAAAAATACAAAATAAAATCTCCATAAAGGCAAGTTTTGCGACATCTAATAAAATTACATGTGCAAAATTACTCAGTACTTATGCAGCTGTAAAAAGGAGTGAGGAAGATCTCTATGTACTATTATGGAGTAGTCTCCAGGATACACTGTGAAATGAAAAAGCAAGGAGGAGAACAGAGATTATAGAATACTACCTTTTGTGTGAGAAAGAGGAAAAACAATAAATATGTATTTGCTTAATTTTACAACTAATAAAAGTGGGGGATGATGAGAAGGAATAAAGAGGTTAGAGATGCAAGTGAGACTTCTCTAAACATATCTTTTTATTTAATTTTGACTTTCGAACCAAAAAATGTATATGCATGTGTGTACATCTCTCTATATACACACATAATATACACATATATGTATACATATACATACATATGTATACATACACATAGATATATACACATACACACAGAATAAAAAATAAAAAAGAATGTAAAGAAACGGAAATAAATATTTATAGCAACCCAGTAAAATACCTATACAGAAAGAAGAATTGTTTGAAGAGATTTTTAAACTCAGTACTCTGTCTGTACATCCTTGGTGGTATATATTGAAAGGACTCCTCCCTTAAAACAACACCTGCAGGGGCCAGCCCGGTGGCTCAGCAGTTAAGTGGGCACGTTCCGCTTTGGCAGCCCGGGGTTCGCCAGTTCGGATCCCGGGTGCGGATATGGCACTGTTTGGCAAGCCATGCTGTGGCAGGCATCCCACATATAATGTAGAGGAAGACGGGCACGGATGTTAACTCAGGGCCAGTCTTCCTCAGCAAAAAGAGGAGGAATGGCAGCAGATGTTAGCTCAGGGCTAATATTCCTCAAAAAAAAAAAAACCTGCAAAAAAAACTTTATTCAGTAGTTTTATTTTTAATAATATCAACACTGAAATTTTAAAATATTTTAGATATAGTAGGTTAAAGCAAATAAGTAACTAAGTTAATGTGATTAAGGAACAAATATCTTCAGTATAAGAAAAAAAGGATAGAAATATAAAGTAAAAGAAGGGGAAAAAAGTGTCCATCATTAAATTTGACTTTGCAATATCAAAGTGAACTCATAACTATTTCTGTTTCCTAGCCCAGACCACTGAAAGAGTTTTGAAGCAATGGCATCCTGTTGCAATAGTGCCCAGATCTTCATTTCTAAATATCACTCTCCCCTAAAAGAAATCAGGGGTTCTTAGAGAGAAAGCTGGTTCCAGGTCTTGGAAGAGTACAAGATGAGAAGTGAAGTGACAGATCCAAACTGAAAACGAATGATGTCTTTAAAGCCCTGAAGGTGTTTAAAATCAAGAGGCATTTCCACTACCACTATTCTCTCTAGCAAACAATCTACTCATATGTGAGTTACTCCAGTTCATTTTCTGCCTCCTATATGCCCACTGGCTTCAGACTTACAATGCAGCAGATGCAGCCTTCTGTCGAGCAAGGTCACAGGATATAACATAAATATACAAAACTTCTATATGCTAGCAATGGACACTAAAATTAAAAATACAATACTATTTACAATTGCTCGAAGGAAAACTAAATACTCAGGTATAAAGCTAACAAAGCATGTGTACACCTTGTACGCCAAAAACTAAAAAACGTGATGAAGGAAACCAAAGATGATGTAAACAGAGACAAAGCATGTTCACTGACTGGAAGAGTCAACACAGTAAAGAGTCAAATTCTCCCAAAACTGACGCAAAGATTTAATGCGATTCTTATCAAAATCCCAGCAAGATTTTTTGTAAATATAGATAAGAGTAGGCTAAAGTTTATATGGAAATGAAAAGAAACTAGAACAGCTAAAACAATTTTGAAAAAGAAGGGGAAGACTCACAAATATGCCCAACGGAGTTTTGACAAAGACACTATAAAGCAATTCAGTAAAGGAAAAATAGCCTTTTCAACAAATGGAGCTGAAGCAACTGCACATCCACAGGCTAAAAAGATGAACGCCAACTATGTATAAAAATTAACTCTAAATGGATCATGAATTTTAATGTGAAACATAAAGCTATGAAACTTTTATAAGAAAAAATCTTCAGGATCTGCCACTAGGCAACAAATTCTTAGACTGGATGCTGAAAGCATGATCCAAGAGGAAAAGTGATTAATTCAACTTCATCAAAATTAAGCTTTTGCTCTGCAAAAGGCCCTGTCAAAAGAATAAAAAGAGTCTAGAGAGTGACAGAAAATATTTGTAAACCACAAGGCAACAAAAGGCTAGTATCTAAAATATATATTAACAACTCTCAAAACTCAACAGTGAAAAACAATCCAATTAGAAAATGGCAAAAGACATAAAGAGATTTCCCCAAAGAGGATATACAGATGACAAAAAAGCAAATGGGAAGATGCTCAATATTAGGGAAACGTAAATTAAAATCAAAATGAAGTAACACTACACATCTATCAGAATGGCTAAAAGAAAAGAAAATGACAACACTAAATGCTGTTGAGGATATAGAGAAACTGGATCATTCACCCACTCTGGTGACAATGTAAATTGGTACAGCCACTTAAGTAAAAGTTTCTTATTTATGTTCCAAGTAACACACAACCCAGCAATTGCACTCCTGGATATTTATCACAGAAAAATGAAAATCCATGTTTGCAAAAAAAACCTAGACACAAATGTTCACAGTAGCTTTATCTGTAATAGCCAAAATATGGAGACAACCCAGAATCCTAGATGGGTGAATGGTTAAACTGTGGTAGAATGGACTACTACCCAACAATAAAAAGAAATGAACTACTGATATACGCAACAATCTGGACGAATCTCCAGAGAATTACGCTGAGTGGAAAAAGCCAATCCCAAAGGTTACATAGTATACGAGCCCCTTTATATAATTCTTGAAATGATAAAATTATAGACGTGAAGAACAGAATGAAGGCAGAAGAAAAACGGGTGTGGCTATAAAAGGGTAACAAGAGGGATCCTTGTGATGCAAATGTTCTGTATCTTGACTGTCTCAACGTCAACAGCCTGGATATGATATTGTTTTATAGTTGTCAAGATGTTTACCATTGGGGGAAACTTGGTAAAAGCAGCAGATGCTCTCTCTGTACTATTTCTTACAACAACATGTGAATTTACACTGATCTCAGAATAAAAAAATGTAAATGAAAAAATTTTTTAAATAATTAAACTACCCTAAAATAAGATACTAATGTTCATTTGCTAAAATGATCCAAGTTCTTCTTAGAAGTCTAGTAAAACAAGCATGGAAAACTATAAAAGAAAAGTATAACTATAAATAATCCCCAAAAGTGCCTTTCAGATGGTACATGAAAATGTCTTCCAGGAAGAATACTAGTTGTATACTCATATAACTCTCAATAAATATTGTTTTCCTTAATTGTTTCAAAACTATTTCACGCTGCAGTGTTACCTTACAAAATAAATGCAAATTTTTTATTTTCTAAAAATTAATGAGTTTTAAATCTTATGTATTCCTTCAAAAGTCTGAGAAGAAAAAAGTAATTAAATTATACATTAAAAAAACAGTTTTAAACCTTAATATTCTTGTAAGTCTTGGATCTTGTAAAGATGTCTGAAAAATATGCAAAAAGGGCATTTCTTTAAGTATAGTGATTTCAAGAATAATTATGACTTTGGTGTTGTATAAATTTTCTGCTGCTGAATATTTACGTTCAAACACAATTATCAAAATCCTACTAAAATAATAAGATTACCAAGATGACAAAAAGAGAAGATTCAAGCACATGTTAGATAAATCCTCTCCAGAAGGAGTCTTCAGAAAGATAGTCAAAAAAAAGGTAAAGGAAGGTTGCATTTACACCCAGCTCACACACACATTTGTGTACTACACTGTGTGAAAAGAGATTATACAAAGCCATAATCGGCCACCTAACACCTCAGGGATACACAGGGTTCTCCCAGAGTTAATTTCATCCAGATTCTACAGTAAGTTATTTATCACAGTATAGTCCTCAGATCAAGATGGTATTATAAGAACTAGGTCCCTTCACTTATTTTTCTTTCCTTTCCATCCTGCTCTAAAATCGCAATAATAAACTTTAAATCCTTTAGGTCTGAGAGGTTTGCAATAAAGTGTGGTACCAAGACATAACTCAATGTAGAGAAAATGAGGACTGCTATTGAAAAATTAATCTGCTCCAAGGTATAGATCTAGAATACTTAAAACAGATTTTTTAAAATGCCAGGTTGTACATAAGACTTACTTTCAGTATCTATTATCAGTATGGCCTTTTAAATAATCACCCTGAAAAATTCACTAGTTATTTTTAACTGATTGAGATTAGAAACCTGTCCAGCTATACCAGTCATGAAGCAATTATAATATTATATATTTTTTACCTAATAAATATGCAGTAAAGGGCTTATATAGTTGGCATGACCTAAGGAGAATTCTAGCCAACAGTTCTAAAAAGGAGGCAGCCACAGGGTAGCTCATCAGGAAGCATAGCTTGCTCTTATCCTATTTGAAACTGCTTACTGACATTCATAGACAATAAAAAAAAAACAAATGAGAGATAGTCAGATTGTAAATTCAAAGGGAGTGAATCAAAGGCAGACAAGGGATGAGATGAGACAAAGGAGAAGATGTGGAAATGGAGACGGGAGAGAAGAAAATAATCTAAGGAAGAGACACACGCAGATGGAGAAAACACAAGAGTAGGAAACTGAAATAGAAAAAACGAGAAGAGAACTTACCAATAGGTGGGACATAAAGTAGAAACAAAAAAAAAAAAGTAACACAGAAATACTACAAGAGAAATATATTCTTACCACAAATATTTAGAAAATTAGTACTAATTTCAATTAAGGTTTTTAAATTATTTTATTATAGAAACAACTATAGTTTGAGATAACTGATCATATATTTTTCCTAAGAATTTGGTATATGTTTAAGATTATCTTTTGATCATTAAGTTTCTTAAAGTGTAAGTTTGTCACTTTAAAATTCAACCAGGGGACAGCCCCACAGCCGAGTGGTTAAGTTTGCATGCTCCGCTTTGGCAGCCCAGGGTTTCACTGGCTTGGATCCTGGGCACAGACATGGCACCCCTCATCAAGCCATGCTGAGGCAGTGTCCCACACAGCACAACCAGAAGGACCTACAACTAGAATATACAACTATATACTGGGGGCTTTGAGGAGAAAAAGAAGAAAAAAAAAAAGATTGGCAACAGATGTTAGTAGCTCAGGTGCCAATCTTTAAAAAAAAAAAAAAAAAAGTTCAACCAAAGTGGAAAGATGACAGATATGATTGTTGACACACCATTTTGCTTCAGCACATGCGCTATAAATGACAACTGGAGACCTTACAGTTCAAATGTGTTCAACTGCTGCTTCATGTTAAATATATCCTATAATATATAGGCAGAACCATTCCCAATATGGAAATTCCCCAAATTAAAACTCCCCCCGCCCTGCCCCAGTGCACTCACAATTTCCTAACAGAGTAGTCCTCCCTTCCTTTGGGACAGGGGCTGCTAATGTAGCCAAGCTCTCACAGAATGAAGAGCTTCCCTCCCGCTGCTCTCAGATCAGACAGGCTAGGAGGTTGTTGGGATGGCAGAGGCAGCAACAGGCCAGGGTTACAAAACTTTGAACAAGCAACCCAACGCTAGCTTGGTTACATATTCTTGGCATGTTTTAAAACACACAGGAAAGAAAAGTTTATATGTTTCAACAGCAATCTTCAGCAGTTCTTTCTACTGAGAATGTCAATAAACCTAAGGAGGCCTAATATTAAAAGACAATTGAAAGTAAAATCTGTTTCCCTCAATTTGAATGTCTTCAGATAAACCCCCTCTAATCTGCCCCTCCACATACACACACACACTTTATTCCTTAACATTATAGGCCTGGCATTTGAGCAGGCTACCCCAGAGCTGCACATTTGTATAACAGTGTTCCTATCAAGTCTAACTGCTTTAAAATACCTGCTGTTTTTTGCACTGGTCTGATGAGAATCAGTGAAATCAGTTACTGAAATTCAGATAACTTAGAAGCTTCACTCACTCACTCAACAGATTGTATACTGAGCACCTGCTGTGCCAGGTACTCACTGCAGCTAATGAAGGATGTCATAGTGAACCAAACTTGACCCCTGTCCTCCTGAAGTTTACACTCTAACACAAAGAAAGAGGAAGGAACATCTCCCCTTCTGCCCATGATGATATGTGGCTTGCAAAGATGACAACGGAATGACACAACCAGAAGTAAAACGGAGAGAACACTGTTATATTTTGCTTAAAAAATTTCTCTGTGAAAGTGTCTGTTGGTATAAATGATGACAATAGCTCTAGGGGCAAGACAGATGCCTCAAGATTCATCCAGTCAAACAAAGAGCCTTCCTTGATCTGCCCTAAGACCCCAGGGGTCATGGCTAGGGTAAAAATTCCTACCTCCAGGGCTTAATTACTGAATATTATTCTTTTTACAGTGACCTCCAAGATCCCCAAATAGTAGCATCCCCCAAAGAGTTCCATAAAGCCTAAGGATACTGTCTTGAAATTGCTAAACTCTTGAAAGTGAGGTTCAAAAACTTGAGAGCGAGGGTAAGGACTGCCCTGGAATTGGCATCTGTTCTAGCATTTTCACAGTATTCCAAACAGAGAGCCCCAAAATCCTCTGGAGTAGAATGTCAACACAAGAGGCCACATAGTAATCCTGTTCTGGGAATAGACATTTTAGAGAAGGTATCCAAAATGTTTTATTTGAATGTGTTCCTGGCCAGCTATAGGATCAATCACAAGCAAGCAAAAATACAACAAATTAAAAAATTAAAAATAAAAAGCTTATACTCTGTGATTCTATTAATAACAATGGCCTGACAGTATAGTTCCTAATTTGCCATCTTCCCTGAGGTATTCTCAATCCTAAGTGGGGGGGGAAGAAAACACACAGCTTAAACACAAAAAAGAACATACTCACCACGAAGGTGAGAGAGCCAGGAAGAAGGCCTCTCGGCAGCCCACACACAAATAGCAATCCAAAAAGAAAAGACAGTGTTTCCTTGCTACTCCTTCGGAAAAGTAACAAATGGGCCACCAATTGACCTGGTTGATCACATGCCCACCCCTTGAACTAACACTGTCTCCAAGACTGTGCTATAAGGTTCTATGATGGGGAAAAGCATGACGGGCACAGTAACTGACAGCTTCCACTAAAGGAGCTGCACTCTGGCACGCTCACGCACAGTGTGGAATGATGGTGGGGATCGCCAAGGGAACCAGGAGGAGGAAAACCATTCTAGACAGAAAACTATAGCTGCTACAGGCCACTGTACTAACTTTTCAACTTTTCATTTTGACCAAAGTCAACCTTTCTTTAAATTCAATCTTACATTTTATTTTTGTACCGAAGGCAAATAAAAGAGGAAAGCAGAGCTGGATGGAAAGTGGGGAGGAACCATGTCTGCCCATACACACACCCCTACATACATTCCTTACCCCCGAAGTGATGCCTGAGGAAACTCCCAAAACTCCTGGTATTCTGAGGAATAGTCTGAAACCAGGGCTTTAATTTACATGTTTTGGAGAAAACCTGCACTAATGTTCCAAACCATGCCTTAGAAATCAGTGTACCATACTCCTATCTATAACAATCATTACTTAATTCTTATTTGCAACTGAAAAGAGAAATTTAATAGTTAAAATGTTTAATGCTTCTGTTAAATGCTTAAATCCCATCACATTTTGGCTCCATCTAGCATGTGTTCTTATTTACTGTAGCGCAAGTACATATAAAGGTCTCAGAAATCAAGTCCTCCAGGGGATGACTGCCAATTGGTTTAATTTTCAAAATCAATAACAATGCTCAGAGCTGCTACAATCTTCAATCCTACAGAAAATTCCGGCCACATAGTAATTCCAGACAACATTTAATTCTATTTTGAGATTGCTTTTATAGAAAAACTTTTTTTTATGAGTCATACCTTAACTTATGCTGTAAGCTTGAGAGAACATTTTAATGATTAGATTAGCTAATTGTTCCAAATATCCTCCCTCATTAAAATAACTTACTATTGAAACAAATTGTCAAAGATCACCACTTCTATCTAGCATAAGAAATGAATGGAAACAGCTTACACATCAATCTGTGAATATTATTAATGGCTTAAAGTTTTATTACTCTACATTCTTAGTGTTACTAAATATATAGTTTTTTAAAGCAAATATAATTGAGAACTACATCTGTGCATAACTAAGACAGCATGAGTGAGGAAAAAAGATATGCTTAATCACAAATCATAAATCCAATAGTCGAGAAAGTTCATAGTTTATCTTTTTGTTTTCCAGAAGGTACTATCATCACAGAAGATAAGCTTGGTGGTCACACAATAGAATGTGCACCTATCAGACCATCCTAAAGCGTGTTCCTCTTTACTCGGTAAAAATCTGTTTGCCTTTTTCTTCAGTCCCTCGGGACACAGTGATATGATATCTAGATAATCTGAGCACCTGTGCCATTAGTTTAAAAACTTGGTTCTGTGCTTTTTTTGGTTTCCATATAATGTTCACGTAAGAGGAAGAAAGAAAGGGGCAGGAGGCGAGAGAAAGGCAGACAGAGATGGAGGCAGGGGTACCATGAGTATGAACATGTACCCCAAACAAGAGGAGTGTCCAAAGTCTCTAAAAGATTAAATTCTGACTACAAACACATGGTTTCAAGGAGAGAGAAATGGAAGACATAGTTAAAGAGATTAACGTGTTCAAGCAGGTAATTTTTCTGATGAGCTCAGATTTTCACAGGAAATGTTCAAAGACAGATGTATCATGTGTATAAAACAACAGCATGAATCTCTAAAATTAATCTCAAGAAACAATCTCAGAATGAAATGAGGTTTGTAAAAAATGAAGTTTCCTTTAGTTACACTACATTGTAACAAACAATTATAGAAACCACACACAACTCTACACCTACTTTCTTGGTCAAAGAAAATAATCTTCAAAATACAAACAGAAAACTAAACATCGGAAAAAGGAAACTAAAATCCAAAGGTTGGTGAAGATAATGAAAGAGTGAACCTTAGATACTCTAAGTAACCTGCAGCCTCCTAACTTGTATGAATTATAACGTAGGAACTTGTGGATAAGCTCACAGAATACCCATCAATCTCTAGAGAGAGGTAACACATGCAAGGGCTTCTGGGATCTAGCAATGTCCTACTTCTTGATCTAGGTGGTTATTACGCAGGTGTTTATTTTACAGTTGGTTGAACTGTACATCTGCTTTATGCACTTTTTATATGTGCTGTATTTCACAAAAAAAATAGGCTAAAAAATTTAAGAGGTATAGGATGAGTGGAGAAGGGCAAATGCTGTCTCAATTTTCAAAAACTATAAACATATTTCATATGAATCCCTAGCAAGATTCCTACAAACTAAGAAGAGTTTGTAAAAGCTAATGAAGCTAACACGGGACTTCATACACTCCAAGGCCGGGAAACACCCTTTTTCAACAGCGCTACCTGTCAGGAAACACAGTTTGTAAGAGCTATGAGGTATCCTACTTGCACTGTGCAGTCCTCATGATAAGAGGGCAAGGAGGAGGCAAGACGGAGAAATGCCATGAATGCTGGAACAGTTGTGTGAATTCTTAACTTTAAAGAACCAGACATAAAGGGAATTAATTACTGGATCAAATTCACTCTAAAGGATGACTCTGGGGATGTGCTGCAAAGGTCTATGCCCTGCCCTCCTAATATGTGAAGGTAAAATAGAGAGGGCATAAAACAGATTTATTGAATTCGGGGATGACAGACAAATTTAGGGGATATTTTCTGAAATTAAGACCAGAAGCCTTTAAAATATAGACGGTAAGGACAGTTGCCTAAAATGAATAAACTTGCAGACAGGTGGGTAGGAAGTGAGGGTGTTCCCACTACTGGCTTCTATTTCTTCTGTGAAAGGCACCTGCGAGGAGGGAGGGACCAGGGAACTGAGAAGAATGGGGAAGATCCAAGAGGTGACAGGAGAATTGTCCTAAGGGGAAACACAGTAGAAGTGTTGAGATTTAAATTCGCAAATGGCAAACAGTGCATTTTCGCCAATGCATGTCTCTACTTTAAAAGATTACTCCATTATGTATGCGAATGACTCCTCATTTATAGTTTAACAAAGACTTTTGGCCCTAATTTCAGAGAATATTCACAATCAACTTTTAGAAATGAGATATTCTGAAGTCTTCAGTTAGTATATTATTTTTTTGAAACCTTGCTGCATATCTTAAAACATATCAATGGAATTACCACCTAACATGACTAAAAAGGACTAGATTTGGCCAGATAGGTCCTACTCCAATTTAATCAAAGAAAATAAACTAACTGAAATTTATTTATAATCGTATTATTAGAGCCTCACAACAGACACAAGAAAGTAAACCATGTTCACATACGCTGCTGTCTGGGGCAGTACTTGAAGCATCTATCGTCACACAGCAGTGAGGCTTCTTATAAAGCCCAATAGCTTCCTTGTTTAACTTTGTTTCACTCTGTTCCACTTTAAGATATCTAAGTGTAGCATAGTCAATAATATTTTGCCCTTGTCCTTCAGGATATATTGTTAATAAGGGCAAGGGTTAATGCCTTAGGTAGTAGGACTGTTTAAACCATCTACTCCAGACTTACAAAGTCAATGTGAATTCCCAATGAAATGTAATTAACTGTATGGGATTTAATAAATGGATGACTTTGATATACATAAAAGTATATAAATTGATCATTTGACAATATTTTTCAGCTGTGAAAGCATTAAATGACACAAAACCCATTTTATTTGCAGGAACGTTAAGACCGTTAAATCTAACCTTTATGATGCTGCTTTTACAAACATTTTCCCCAAAAGAGTAACTTCTAAAATGATCGTAAGTATCAATGAAAAACAGTACTTCGAAAACCACCTTTTCCTTCTAATGAACTTTCCAGGCATAAACGTAAGGCCTAAAATGAAGTCATATTGTCCTGACTTGTCCACAGCCCTGGTTTTCTTTGTTGTTTCTTTGTCTTAAATAATCTGAATCTTGGTGAAGTGCAAAGTGGTCTAAAATATTGATTTAGAACCCAGTTCTACCATAAAATGTTTTACTTGGGCAAACTGGTCAACCTCTCTGTGACCTGGTTTCCCATCCCCAACCTCATGGGATCATCACAATGACCACACAAGTTAATGTATGGAAAGTATTCTGCACACAGGCTGACACACAGGACAGTGCGTCTTCTATTGGTCCTTTGCATGAAATCCACAGAGAATGGTCTTCACCCAACAATGACAAACATGGTTCCTGTAACCATGAATCGCACTGTCTGTGCATGTTAATCTAGCTGTGGTTTCTGCTCATGACAGAGTGGATGTATCATCATCTGAAACAGATCTAGGAGTGGTGGGCAGTCCCACTGGGCATTCAGAAATGGATTCCAACCAATTTTTGTGTAAACCATTAAGGAAACTACAGACGAGGCAGTATTAATAAGAGCTACACATTATTTTTTGAATTTTACAAAGAGTAGAAACAGTGAATATGGGTTATTCTATTAATTCCAAAAAGTAGTATAAATTATTCCATTAGTTATTTCAAAAATTAGAAGTCTTGTTCAGTACATTTTATAAATCCAATGTGGGCTAAGTTTATACCAACTTTTATTCTAAATGCCATCAATTTTCAAAATAACCCCAAAATGAACGATATTCATTAAAATTGCAAGTAGCTACCCAGGATTAAGTCAGATACTTTTAAGAAGGGTAAAAAAGGATATAATCTACTTAGTGGTTCTTTAATTTTTCCAGGCCATCATTTACCTCACACATGTCTAGCCTCTACTCAAGAAAGTTAAGAATGACAATAACAGGAAACAAAATAGAGAAACTGCCTCAGGAAAAGAAACTGTAAATCAGGATATTGTGGAAAATTTTGGAAAAACAAAAAACTAATGAGCCAATGGGACATAAGTACCAGGAAAACACACTATCTACCTGACACTTAACATACCCTTTCATGCCTTGTTTTTCCTCAAGAAAAGCCCTCTCTACTCCAACAAGCTATTCCCATATATAGCTTGTTCCTGCATCCATGACAAATTATTTCTTCAATTTGCTGTCTGTTCTGCTTTAGATTCTTACTCTTTCAACAAAGGCCAGAACTCATTTCCTTATAAGAAGCTGTAAATGCCTGAATCTTTTCATGCTATTCAGACTTTTGAAAAAGGAAAAAAAAAAAAAAAGGCTTTAGATCACCAACAATTAGTAATAATATAAAAATTCTCTTCTCTCTTTTCCACAGAAATGGAAGCGAGAAGGGGTGGTTAGATCCCAAACCTGTGCATCTGTGAGGGCCTAAAGGTGCCTCTGTTACCATTATTTAAATACAGTAGAAGAAATAATCTACCCCATTCCTTAAGTGTCTGGCCCAAGGTCACTCTATGGGTTCAGGGGCCTCCCAGCCCTAGGTAAAGGAAAACAGAGGACACAGCCAGTGAACTAAACCCTGTATGTAAATCTCCTGTTTCCAGTAAATCCAAAGACTCCGGGCCCTGGCATACCCTAGCCCCCAGCAGAGACCATCTTTGCCCATTCAGCTTGGACACTTACTTTCCTAACCCAACTTAGGTGATCACTAGCTTACAGGGAAAGGAGCATTTTCAAAAATACCAGAGATGCCTGGAATATAGAAGTATTGAATATTTGGACATTAAGAAAAATACACCCAAATGCTGACAATGTTTAGTTACCAGGTTCAGCAACACCGTGATTTTTTGTTGTTTTTTAAATGACAATTTTTCTACCTTCCAGTACCTTCATAAAACGTCATTAATCTATAAAATATATTTGGAAGTATATTTCTTAATTTTTAGACATGTGGGGATTTTCCTGTTATCTTTTGATTATTGATTCTTTGCATAATTCCACTACGGTTAGGGAACATAGTCTACATGATTTCAATCACTTGAAATTTGTTGAGACTTGCTTTACTAGTCCTATACATACTCAATGTCAAATGTTCTACCTAAGTTCTTGTATCTGGTGAATTGAACCTTATACCATTACATAATGATTTTCTTCATCTCTACTAATGCCTTTTGCCTTAATATCTATTTTCTCTAATATCAATATAGTTATACCAGCTTTATTTTGATTAGAATGAGCCTTAAATATAATTTTCCATTCTTTTGCTTTGTGTATCCTTATGTTTTAGATATGCTTCTTGTAAATCTAGCATCTTATTAGATTGGGGCTTTTTTAATCCAATCTGACCACCTTTGTCTTTTAACTGAATCATCTAGTCTATTTACATTTATTGTAATTTATGTCACTTGGATTTATAATTATGTTATTTTGCATTCTTTTTTCTGCTTTTTCTGTTTTTCTCTTCAGAGGACAGTGGTGCTAAGGTCTTTTTTTTTTTCTAATTTGCCCCCTTGTGTTCCTTTTGCATAATGGCAGTAAATTATTAGATAAATAAAATGATTCCTCAAATTTTTATTGATATGCTTGTTTTCTCACTGGGATGGAGTGATGTTTAACTTTCCTAGTTAATAAATTCTTATGCCTTTAGCTGATAGCAAAACACAGGACATAAAATCTTTATGAAATTTTGATACAACCACCATCTGGTCTTTAAGATTAACCAATCCATGGAAGCACAAGGCTACCCATTAAAAATGATGGCAACAGACCCTCAGAATAACTGCTGTTTAGGCAGTAACCAAGCTGCTTTCAAATTTGTGTTTATTCTTCTAGTTTTATCCAATGAAACTAAGGTGTATTATAACAAGATAGATATCTACGTCTCAAATATTATTGATCCTTGCAGCAACCAGATGTCACTGATTATGTTTACTCTATCATAATTCTCTTAACACCAAGCCCAAAATAAAAACCAGCTGAAGACAAATTCCTCAAAAACAAAACAGTGTTTTTTCACTTTTTATGGGAAGGAAAACTGATTATTATAATTATCTCACTAATTTTTTTAAGTTCTGCACAAAGTATCATATGCAAGATCAACTGTGAGAATTGAACAAACAGGTACGAAGTTTAGCAGTATAAAATGGAGCAAAATTAACATGACATGTTTGGTGACTACAGAAGTAAAAGCTGGGACATCACCAGGAAAAGGCTACCTGGCCAGGCCAAACACCTCAGAGGCCAGTGTGCCAGGTTAAGATCCTCAGTCTTGTAGCCCAGTCCTTGAATTGACTGGACTCAGGAAAAGCGCCTCAGGCCAAACTTCAAAGTAACCAATTATATAAAGCAAAATGACTCACTAGCAATTTACAAGAAAATAAATACCTGCCAGGATGACTGAATACGAAACTCTTCTGGTTGCTAGAATCTGTCCCCACAGCTGAACTACCCCGGAGAACAAGTAATGTCAGAAGAGCACTCCGCAGACTCGGAATCACACAAAGGGAGCCATTTGCTAGTTTGAGGTTTGTGCTTCACCTTGTATCCATTTCCACCATGAGAATACGCCTGCCCTAGGATACCCTCTCCAAGAGATCGCCCTCTTCAATAGATAACGCTCACACAGACACTGACAAACACCACCTAATCCTTGTTTTTCTGAGCCCATTGCTGAATGACCACTTTTTCCTTTGTGGCATATTCATCCTATTATTACTTTCAGATGTTATTTTCTGGGCTGAGGGTCTCTCACTCTCTTTCCCCTTTGATCCATTATATACTGATTGACTCAAAATGGTTTACCCCCCCAAGCCAAACTTACAGCTATTGGGGCACCTCACCCATATGCCACCAACAGCACGAACTTTCGTTGTTGTGCTACATAACAAGACGGCATAAACATGAGATACACATAGAGGTCCGAGATGAACTTCCTCCTCCTGCTGCTACTTTATCAACAGCCCAACAGTGCCAAAAGAACAAACCCCTTCAATGTACCAACACAGGGTGCTGTCTGAAGACACATGTACTACTCTGGCCCCAAAAAGCAGGTACAACTTCACAGCCTAATTGCCCATATTCCCCACTTCTTAGTCCTCTACCTGCCTCCACATAGCTGGTCCCTCCTAGACAAACACCAGGGCAGCTTCTTCCCGGACATCTTGGTCAGTCACACTCAGGTACAAGAGTCAAGCAGAGTCTCACCCTATAACCACCCAGAGTTCTTGCTACCACCCCCACCTTGGTGGTGGGGGCGGGGGGATAGGGGAGCTCCAGTCTGAGGAGTTAGCCTTTTTCAGGTAAGTGACTCCAAGAATGACTTCCCCCTTAAGTGACAATAAGCCACAGTCTAATAACGGTGAGACCCTGCTCTTTTCACAGAACCACAGCCCCCATAAAGTCAAAGTCACACACCTACATGCACAATGATTTTTTTTTTTAACTGCAAACGCAGGGCAGCTGAAGGAAATGGAAGTCTGAGGAGGAGGCAACAAACGTAGCGGAGGCACAAGGATACAGAAAGGAAATGAAGAAAATACCGAAACTAAAGTTCACCTTCAAGCTACTGCTGCCTAGGGGCAAAAAGAAGGGAGAAGAGCAAGCCAGCCACATAAACTCTATGGTGACATGCACAAAACCACAGGGAGTGCGTTCCAGAGACAGGACTGAGCCTAACACCATGAGAAACAATGGGCAGGGCGTCAAAATGTTTTATGAGTAGCTTATTACATCTGCATCTTAAAACTGGGACTCAGCTGGTGAACCTTCTGTAATTAATAATACTAACAGCAAAAGTTACCCTCCAGTTCAGTGTTTGCTACTATGTCCCAGGCACAATTCTGGGCACTCTGTGTCACTTACTTCATTTGATCTGCTCCAAAAGTCATATGAATGAATAATAAAAACAGCAGCTCATATTTACTGAGTTGTTACTTTTCATAACAACTTCATAAGTTAGGTACTAGTACTACGCCAGTTTACAAGTGAAAAAGTCTGAGCCAAAGAGCCTAATTAGTTCACCTAAGGTCACACAGTTATCAAGCAGTGAAGCCGGGAGTTGACATCAGTCAGTCCACCTGGGTTATGCAGTAAAACCTAGTGTTTAAGCGCTGTTCTATGCCGTCTCTGAAGTGAGCATCATTCCCTCCTCAGACCAAGAACACCGTAGAGCTTAAAGTACAGGGCTGAGCTGAGAGCCGAACCTGCTTCATCTTTATTACTACAACAATACACCTTCTCTCACCGAAACATTACACATGTTCAAGTATTTATGAAGCAAGATTCCTAGATTTAAGCTCAATCTCCATTTGTCTTCTGGGGCTCAAATCGACTTTCCAAAGGGAAAAAAAAGTTCCATAGTGTCTATGTAACTGGTTAGATACTAAGCTACACTCTAATACATAAATTATTCTCTGGGAATTAATAAGGCACTTAAACTGTATTAACTCTCTCAGGCAACAGGGGTATCATCCAGTGAACTAAATTCCTAATTTACTAAAAATGGTACCCAAGAGGTTCAGAAACACATAACTTCCTCTGAGGGCATGGGGAGAAAAAACTTGTAAAGCCATTTAGGAATATAAACTAAATTCAGAAAATAATTAAAAGGCAAGCCTAGGGAAATACTGTTCTAGTAGATTAGCCTCTGGCCCTCAAGAATTTGTCAGAAGTGAAACTAAGGGAGGGTGGAAATACCTAGGTCTTCTGGAAAGAAAAGCACCTTGGACAGAGCATTTGGGTCCCATGGCTATGGTGCATACTTGATTGCAGTCCTCAGAGAGCAGATGAAAGAAAAAGTTATTTTGCTCCTGCTTCATCAAGTACTCATGGCAGAGACAGAGTGAGAACAGTGACTTTAGGAAAAGTCAGCAGGTCTCCAACTGGTACCACCTATCTTCCCATTCTCTCTTGCAGCCTCCTCACTCAAGAGTTCTAACCTATCAGTTCATTTTCCAGGAATAGTCCTCTTCATCACTGTCTCATGGTGAAAGCGCATCAGTACTCACAAGTCTCCAGAAATCTAAATCTCACCATATATATTGTACACTCAATGCAATATAAACATGACTAATGCCAAATTAAAAGTGCTCTTTAACCTATAAAGCTATTGCTCCATATACTACAGAATATCAGAAGATTTATATCAAGTGTTATCAGAGTAGCACAAAATTGCTATAAGAAAAGCAAGAACATAAAAAAATCATTTCTGGTTTGTGCAATTGGGGAGGAATTCTTGAGAGAAGTGGCATCTAAGCAGAGTCTGTAAGGACAAGCACAACTTTAATTAATAGGCTAACATCTAGATGCAGGAGGATAACAAGAGAAAGCAGAAGCAGCAGCATGAGCAAACGAAAAGAAGTGAGAGGGCACAAAATCTTTCAGGGAGCAGCAAGTAAAGAATACAACTGCAGGCTCTCGTGTCTGAAGTAAAACCTTCTCCAATTTCTTTAGTAAAAAAGGACAAAGATTTCTCTCAGATTCACTGCTAATTTCTTTTCATATATGGTCTCACTGGCTTTCCTTTTCTTACTGATTCTGAAGTTCTTATCAATGTTCTCCTTCAACATTTGTAGCATATCTAATTTCTCATAAAGATAAAACTAGCCATACTTTGTAGGGTTTAATTGTTCTTTTCCAATATTCACTTTTTTTATGTTCCTTTTTTGAAAACTAGTCTCTTCTTCAATCACATTGCTGTCTACACTATGCATGCTTTTAATTCTTCCACACCTACTGAAAGACATGAGTAGTGCCCATGGATACTCAATTGCTCAGAGTCCACATTCCTCCTGGTCATAAAGCCCAGTCTTTTCCCACACCTCTAAGAAGGTTTATCTTCTAGAAATCCAAGCCTCTACATCCCTAAAGACCTACAGAGACTTCTGGGGGGGGTTTCATTCTAAAAGAAAACAATCTTGCAGTGCACCACTTCTTCCATTGGAGGGAAGGGAGAGAATCCTTAAATTTTACCATGCAGAACAGTTTAGCCCCACATTCCAGAATAAGACCTTGTGTTCTTCTACATAACTAAAATGCTTACTTAATTGATCTTCCCCATTTTACCCTCATTTTATCCTCAAAAAATGACCTCAGGTCCCAAATCTAGAAATGCATAAAAACTTTTATAAATTTTAAAAATAGTAATTTTAAAAAGTCTAATGAAAGGTAATTGGCTCAGTAATCAAACACCTCCCAACAAACAAAAATCCAGGACCAGACAGCTTCACTGATGAATTCTACTTACTAAAGCCAATCCTTCTCAAACTCCACCAAAAAACAGAAGAGGACAGAACACTTCCAAACAATCTACAAGGCCAGCATCACCCTGAAATGAAAACCAGACAAGGATACCACAAGAAAACCACAGACCAATATCCATGACACACACAGATGTAAAAATCTTCTACAAAATATTAACAAACCAAATTCAACAATACATGAAAAGGATCATACACCATGATCAAGTGGGATTTATTCCAGAGATGCAAGGATGGTTCAACATCTACAAATCAACGTGATACACCATATTAACAAAATGAAGGATAAAAATCGTGTCATCGCAACAGATGCAGAAAAAGCATCTGACAAAATTCAACATCTATTTATGATAAAAACCTCTCAACAAAGTGGGTATAGAGGGAACGTACAACATAACAAAGGCCATATATGACAAGCCCACAATTAACATCATGCTCAATGGTGAAAGCTGAAAGTTTTTCCTCTAAGATCAGAAACAAGACACTCTTGCCACTGTATCTCAACGTAGTATTGAAAAATACTAGCCAGAGCAGTCAGGCAAGAAAAAAAATACTAAAAGGCATCCAAATCAGAAAGGAAGAAGTAAAACTGCCTCTATTTGCAGATGGCGTGATATTATATATAGAAAACACTAAAGACTCCACCAAAAACTGTTAGAACTAATGAACATATTTAGTAAAGTTACAGGATACAAAAGCTATTGCATTCCTATAGACTAATAACAAACTATCAGGAAGAGAAATTAAGAAAACAATCTCATTTAGAATTGTATCAAAAAGAATAATATACCTAGGAATAAATTTAACCAAGGAAGTGAAAGACCTGTACCCTGAAAACTATAAGACATTGATGAAAGAAATTAAGACAACACAAATAAATGGAAAGACATTCTATGCTTATAAATTAAAAGAATTAATATTGTTAAAATGTCCATACCATCCAAAACAATCTACAGATTCAATGCAATCCCTATTGAAATTCCAATGGCATTTTTCACAGAACAATCCTAAAATTTGTATGGAACCACAAAAGACCCCAAATAGCCAAAGCAGCCTTGAAAAAGAGGAACAAAGCTGGAGGCATCAAGCTTTCTGATTTCAAACTATATTACAAAGCAATAGTAATCAAAATAGCATGGCAGAGGCCAGCCCCGTGGCCGAATGGTTAAGTTCACGTGCTCCCCTTCGGCAGCCCCGGGTCTTGCTGGTTCAGATCCTGGGTGTGGACCCAGCACCGCTCATCAGGCCGTGCTGTGGCAGCGTCCCACATAGCAGAACCAGAAGGACCTACAACTAGAACACACAACTATGTACTGGGAGGGCTTTGGGGAAAGGAAGAATAAAAAAAAAAAAAAGATTGGCAATAGATGTTAGCTCAGGGCCAATCTTTAGGGGAAAAAAAAAATAGCATGGTACTGGCATAAAAACATGACACAAAGGTCAATGGAACAGAAGAGAGAGTCCAGAAATAAACCCATGCACATACGGTCAATTAATTTATGACAAAGGAGCCAAGAATATACAATAGGAAAAAGATGCTCTCTTCAATAAATATGGTATTGAGAAAACTGGACAGTCATATGCACAAGAACAAAACTGGACCACTGTCTTACACCATACACACAAAAAAAACTCAAAATGGATTAAAGACTTGAACGTAAGACCCCAAACCACAAAACTCCTAGAAGAAAACATAGGCAGTAAGCTCTTTGACATCAGTCTTGGCAATGACTTTTTGGATTTGACACCAAAAGTAAAGGCAACAAAAGCAAAAACAAACAAATGGGACAACATCGAACTAAAAAGCCTCTGCACAGCAAAGGAAACAATCAACTAAAAGAAAAGGCAACCTATTGAATGGGAGAAAATATCTGCAAGTCATCTATCTGATAAAGGATTAATATCCAAAATATATCAAGACCTCATACAACTCAATAGCATAAACAACAATCCAATTAAAAAATGGGCAGAGGATTCAAATACATTTTCCCAAAGACAACATACAGATGGCCAACAGGTACATGAAAAGGGGCTCAACATCACTGATCATCAGGGAAACGCAAATCAAACCACAATGAGATAGCATCTCACACCTGTTAGAATGGCTATTATGAAAAAAACAAGAAACGTGTTGGTGAGTATGTGGAGGAAAAGGAATCCTTGTGCCCTGTTGGTGGGAACGTAAATTTGTGTAATCACTATGGAAAACAGTACAGAGATTCCTCAAAAATTAAAATAGAACTACCATACGATCCAGGAATTCTACTTCTGAGTATTTATCCAAAGAAAACAAATACACTAACTTGAAAAGATACATGCACCCCCATGTTCATGGCAGCCTTACTTACAATAGCCAAGATATGGAAATAACCTAAGTGTCCATGGATAGATGAATGGATAAAGAAACCATGGTGTATATATACACATTTTGGAATACTATTTAACCATAAAATAGAAGGAAATCCTGCCATTTGCAACATAGATAGACCTTCAAGGCATTATGCTAAGTGAAATAAGCCAAAGACAAATACCATATGACCTCACATATATGTGGAATCTACCAAAAAAAACCCAACACTCATCTATGAGAACATCTATGAAAACATACAGGTGGTTGGGGTGTGGGGAGGAAATGGGTGAAGACGGTCAAAAGGTAAAAACCTCCAGGTATGAAATGAATAAGTCCTGGGGATGTAACGTACAGCATGGTGACTGTAGTTAATACTGTAGTGTCTATCTGAAAGTCGCTAACAGAGTAGATCTTAAAAGTTCTCGTCAAATAAAAAAAATTATAACTACAAGTGGTGATGGATATTAACCAGACTTGTGATCATTCTGCAATATATACATATGTCAAATCATTATGTTGTACACTTGAAACAAATATAATGTTGTATGTCAATTATAAAGAAAAACTAATTGCTACAATCATCATAGCCTGGGTTCAAATCCTGGCTCCACCACTTTACAGCTGTGTGATTCCAGACAAATCACTTAACACTTCCTCAGTAATGGCACCTACTTCATGTCCTTGCTGTAAGGAATAAGATAACGCACGTAAAGTGTCTGGCATAAGTGTTTAATAACGTTGTCTCCAATTATTACTACTACAAAGGCACCAGAAAGCACAGCACATTTGGAGAACTTCAAGCAGTTTCACGTAACAGGATCACAGATATACGTCTGTGGTGCTTGCAGGAAGTAGAGAGAATAAGGTGGATTCTAAGAAAGCAAAAGCCAGATGAACAGCCTCATGTAAAGGCTTGGGGGGCTCCGCCAGCCCACATAACACCTCTGAGTGAACTGGAGAAGTGCCCCACCGCCAGCAGCCCGAGAGCTTGGATAGTAGACAAACTGGTGGGATTCACCTCCTTACTGTTAACCACATGCAGGGCACAACCAACTTTGTGAGCAGCAGTCCTGTACACTTAAATTTGAATTCTATTCTGAAGACAACAGGGACCCCCTGAAAGATTTTAAGAAGAATACAATGTATTCAAAGCAGCTTAGAAAAATTGAGACTCTAAATCTTAAAAATTAGACACAAACTAAATACAGTTTATCTAGGAGTACAAACACCAGAAACGTCTAACAATGGGATTGCTCTAACAAAAATTGTTTTAGTTATTATGCTTAAGAGAGAGAGAGAGAGAAAAAGAATTGAATAACTACAGCATGTGATGACTAACTCCAACAGGCTGGGAATGGTTGAACACTGATGTCACAGCAGCCCAAGCTATGTAATCTAGACAGGGTGATGTGCATCCCAAAAGAGACAACACTAACTACTGCCAGAAGCTATGTAATGTGAAAAAAAAAACCTCAAGTTTCATCGTATAAGGTCATTTACTATTGACAAGAAGATACTCCAGTGAAACAGGAAAGTGAAAGGAAAGGCATGGCCGGGTCAACAGACCATGCTGAAGGATCTTTTTAAGAACTCATCCTGGAAGCCCGGTTTCTATAAACACGTTACAGGTCCTGATCAGTGAGGTTACCATAATATTATCTTCAGATCAGAATATTAACATTCAGAAGAATGTTCTGGAAAAACGAAACCTCATGTTATCCAAAAGTGTTAGTTGTTTGCAATTTAAACAATTGCATTGCAACTCAGGCTTCCTGTTGTAGGAATAAGTAAAATATACTTAATGCGTTTCTATCAAGTAGGGTTTTATGTCATCTTTTCAGGAAAATCTGATCTCGTAAAAAATGACAGCTTCTTCAGTTTGTTTACATGATATATTTATGTTGAATTAAAAGGTTAGCTCAGTTTTTATTCTCGTTTCTTAACATCTGTTATGTTTCAGTATCTTTTTTCGATCAGTGTGTTCTTTTGAAGTTAGCATATTCAAATTATGGAAACACTGTTAATCTGGAACCAGTCAGCTCCTAAAGAAACCAGGAAATAGATTATATACTATGCAACCATTAAATCAACTGAAAAATAAAATCTTCACAACCCAAGACGCAGCTCCCAGTGGCATCCCTTCCACGTCCTACAGTGCAGCAGATCACACTGTGTTTCGTGGAGTCCCAACATTCAGAAGCAAAACTTTAAGGCTTCCATAAATACAACTTTTTGCAATATATTTATTTTAAAATCTGAAATAAAGCATAGTCATAACCACAGGAGTACTACAAAAAATTTTTCACTTAGGAGTCCCCCCAAAGCACTACCATATGTAGTCAGTTTGCGTTTGTGCAGACCTTGAAAGAAAGCTTCTCTCGATATTACTGTACAAGGGTAAGTGTGACTTGCAGTAATCATGTCCTTAACTAGAAAAGCTCACCACTCCTCATTTTCTGAATCTGACTGAATTTTTATGTTCACTCTCACAGAACCACACTAAGCACACTTCTGCCACATACAAACCACCAAGTTAAATTACACACCACACAGGGCTCAGGCACATCTGACAGAAATGTGTCTTCGACATGCCATTACATCTAGTCCAGCAACAACAAATGAAGACACAACACCCATCTATCCTGAGATCATAAAGTAGTTTTAATATTTGTTACAAATTTGAGGGTCTTTTCTCTTTATGATAATAACAAGAGCAGCTGTCACATTTTTATTCAGCTTGGAAATAAACTTCCTACAATTCTTTTAAGCTTCCATATCAGTATAACTAAAGTGCATCTTGAAACTGCAAGAGAAACCAAAAGCTATCAACAACTGCCACTACTTAAGTAAATCAGAATTTTCTCAGATATCATACAACTAATAAAACAAAATAAATTGGATCCTGAAGCCAATATGATTGCATCTATTACCCATAAATCTTCCTTTTCTGTTTGCAATCATCCAGTTCTCACTGATAGGCTTTCTTGTAAGTAAATGTTATAAATATGAGATTATAAGATGCTCTCAGGGTGCTAATGGTCTAATGACAAACACGTGGAGTAGAATATGGAAAGCCGTATCTGAGTGACAACAACAGTGCTAAAAGAGCACAGGGGCCTGAATAACCTCACGCGGGCAGTCACAGAAAGCAGCACAAGGAAATGTTTCTAACGTGAACTGCTGGGTGCCTGGCAGATGAGAGGACTGTGTGGTCAGAGAAAAGAGTATGAGCAACACGGCTGAGCCCAACACTGCATGTGTGGGGTTACCACACCCCAGAGAGCCCCACGTGAAGGTCTGTTTTCAGGCTCTCTTTTTAAAAACTATTATGCGTATATACTTTAGAAACAATTTATATACCATATATAGGAACTCCATACATGGTCTATAAATGCATAAATGTGGCAATATCACATCATTTTGTGAGAATCTAGTGGTCTCCCCTTTTCCTTCTCTTACCCTCCCTTGCTAACAACTATAATACATGTCTCTGTATTTCTCCCCATCATATACATATATTTACAGAAGAGGCTTTGTCATTATTTGTATTACAAAAATAGGAGAGTATACATACCTTTTTGCAATTTGATTCTCACACGTAACACTTCATGAAAATTCCTCTAAAACACTTGTTGTGGCTCTATTTCTTCTATTCCGCGGCTATTTGTGGTCTTGACAGATTGTAGTTTATTTGGCCATTCCTCTATTAACAGTCATTACCTTTCTTTTCTATTGTCTCTGCAAGCAATGCCACAATGAAATATTATCTTCTCATCGCCTTACATGCTGGCAGTTTATCTCCTGGGATAGAGTCTCAAGAGTGGCACTGAAGTTGAAGGTGGGTACGTGTGCATGTATGTGATGTTTAATTGGAATGTGTGTGCAAACAATTTTAACAATTGTTCCTAGATTGCTTTCCCAAAAAGCGTATCAAATTACATTGCTACCTTTTCTCCACATCCCCACTGGCAACTGATGTGATAGCTTTTTAATCCTGTCTGGCCTCACTGTCACTTTATTTCGCATTTTTCTGCTTACTAGTGAATTTTAGCAACTTTCCATGCTTGGTGACCATTCATAATGCTCCTCTATTATTTGATTAATCATATTTGCCCACTTTTATCAGTTGTTTTCTTAACATCAATTTGTAAGAGTTGTTTTATATTCGCCTTTGTCATTTGAATTGCAAACAATTTTCCAAATGCATCATTTGTTTCTTTTATATTTTATAATGAAAATGTTTAGGTTTTATATCACACCAAATGTGCTTTTCTTTTGTAAATTCCGAGTTTCCAGCCTTGGTTTAAAAAGATCTTTGGCTGCTATTTCATACATTTGTCTCTGAGATCATCTTATTTAACTGTTTTCTCTCCTACAGTTAAGTCTTTAATCCATCTGGAATTTGTTTATACGTTTTATTTTACAGATATAATCTCATACATATATATATTCTAAAGCGTCTAATTCTGTTTTCTCCCAGATGGATAGCCGGTTGTAACATCACTTGTCAACCATTCCTTTCCCACTGACTCAACTACCACCTATGAGGTAGATTAGATTCCCACACATGATAGAACCTAAATTTCTCTTCTGTTCTGCCGACCTGTTTCCTATGCCTAAGCACTAACATCGCACTGATTAAAGAATGTGGCTTTACATGTGACAAAGCATAATTCCCCTTGAACCCTTCTCTTACCACTGTTCTCAGCCATGTTCAAGCATTTATTCTTCCACATATACTTTAAAATCATTTTTACCAAATCTACAGTAATAGGTGTATTCAAGTTTTCCACTTCCTTTACAGTGATTTTTGATAATTTATAATTAGCCAGAAATGATTCCTCTTAATTTTCAAGTCATTCTTAATTTGAGATTTTGTTACCATAGTGTTTTAAATTTTTTTACACTCTTCTTTGCCTGTGGCTGCATCTTTTTTCTGTTTGCACTGACTACTTTTACTCTTTCCTCCTCATCTAGGTCATGAGGGAGATATCCATTATTAGTCTTTCCAAAGAACTGGGTTTTAGATTCACTTATCTTTTCTACTTTGTCTTTTCTATTTCATTAATTTCACCTTTTAACTTTATTAATTCCTTCTTCCATGTTGCTCTCAGTTTATAAATTAACATGTTGTTCTAATTGCTTAAAATTGGATATGTAGCAAAGGACTTGAACAGACATTTCTCCAAAGAAGATATACAGAGTCAATAAGCACAAGAAAAGATGCTTCACATCATAGCCATTAGTGAAGTGCAAATCAAAACTACAATGAGGGGCCAGCCCTATGGCCGAGTGGTTGGGCTCGTGCGCTCCACTTCGGGGACCCAGGGTTCGGATCATGGGCGTGGAATGGCCATGTTGAGGCAGCATCCCACATGCCACAACTAGAAGGACCTACAACTAAAATATACAACTACGTACTGGAGGGACTGGGGCAGAAAAAAGCAGGGGGAAAAAAAGAGAAAAAAAAACAACTGGCAACAGTTGTTAGCTCAGGTGCCAATCTTTAAAAAAAACAAATTTAAAAAAAAAAGAACTACAATGAGAGATACCACCACACACCCATGAAGATGGCTACTATGGGGAAAAAGAAAAAAAAAAACCACCAGAAGATGTGTTGGTGACGACATGGAGAAATTGGAACCCTTGTGCACTGTCGGTGGGAATATAAAATGGTGCCGCCGCTATGGAAAACAGCATGGTAATTCCTCAAAAAAACCAAAATATGATTTTTTTGATTCAACAATTCCACTTCTGGAACTCTAGAAAAGAACTGAAAGCAGGATTTTGAAGAGGTATTTGTACACCCATGTTCTTAGAAGCATTATTCACAATAGCCACAACTCAAGTGTCCATCAACGGACAGATAAACAAAATGTGATACGTACTTTCCATACAACAGAATATTATTCAGCCTTAAAAAGGAAATTCTGGAGCCAGCCCAGTGGCACAGTGGTTAAAGTTCACGCTCTCAGCTTTGGCAGCCCAGGGTTCACAGGTTTGGATCCTGAGAAGAGACCTACATACTGTTTATCAACAAGCTGCGGCAATGTCCCACGTACATAATACAGGAAGACTGCCACAGATGTTAGCTCAGCAACAATCTTCCTCAAGCAAAAAGAGGAAGACTGGCAACAGATGTTAGTTCAGGGCCAATCCTCCTCACCAAAAAGAAAAAAAGAAATTCTGACAGATGATACTACATGGAAGAACCTTGAGAACATTATGCTAAATAAGCCAGTCACAAAAGACAAATATGAATGATTCCATTTAAATGAGATACCTAGTTAAGTTCATGGAGACAGGAAAGCAAACAGAGGTTGCCAGAGGCTGTGGAAGGGGAGAAACGGAGTTATTTAATGGATACAGACTTTTACAAAATAAAAGGAATTTTGGAAATTGATTGCACAAGAACGTGAATGTATTTAACACTACTGACCTATACACTTAAAAATTAAGAGGGTAAATTTGATGTTATGTGTATTTTACCACAATTTAAAACCTTTTTTTTAATTTGGATACAAGGCCTTTGGACTTTTACTTTTTCCCTTGCACATGATTTTCATAGTGCTCTGCGGGCTTTCGTAGGATAGTTGTTTGACTGTTTTAACTTAAATTTTTAATTAAAACTTACATGCATTTCTACTTCTTTTATGTGTTTACAGACTATGTGATTTGGTGTCTACACATCTTCACTGTCCTATCTTCATAGATGCTGCCTTTTACCAATATGTAATGTTCCCTATAATAATGTTTACTGCTTTCAACTGATCTGATATCAATATTGCCCTTCCTGTTTTCTTTTTGTCTTTGTATGGTATCTTTTTGTTCATCTCTTTATTTTCATCTTCTCTTTAGCACTTGGATTAAAATGTTACTATAATCAGTTCTATCTTAAGTCAATTTCTAATCTCGCCTTCTAAAAGAATTGAGTCCATTCACATTTTTTAAATTTTAATTATTTTATTGAGATCATATTGGCTTACAACACTGTGTAAACTGCAGGTGTACATTATATCTGTTTCTGTATAGACTGCATCATGTTCACCACCAATAGTCTAGTTTTTATCTGTCATCAAACATATATGCCCCTTTACCCCTTTCAGCTCCCACCCCCCGCCCTGTTCCCCTCTGGTAACCACCAATCTGTCTCTCCTTATCTGTTTATCTTCCACACATGAGTGAAATCATATGGTATTTTTCTTTCTCTGACTTATTTCACTTAATATAACACCCTCAAGGTCGATCTATGTTGTTGCAAATGACACAATTTTGTCTTTTTTTATGACTGAATAGTATTCCATTGTTACATCCATACCACATTCTTCCTTATCCATTCATCCACTGATGGGCACTTGGGTTGCTTCCACATCTGGGGTACTGTGAACAATGCTGTGATGAACAAAGGGGTGCATATAATTTTTTGACTTATTGACCTCATGTTCTTTAGATATAAATACCCAGTATCAGAATAGCTGGATCATATAGTACTTCCATTTTTAATTTTTTGAGAAATCTCCATATTGTTTTCCATAGTGGCTGCACCAGTTTGCACTCCCATCAGCAGTGTATGAGGGTTCACTCTTCTCCACATCCTAACGTGCTATTTCTTGTTAATTATAGCCATTCTGACAGGTGTGAGGCAACATCTCACAGTTTTGATTTATATTTCCCTAATAATTAGTGATGTTGAACATCTTTTCATGTGCTTGTTGGCCATCTGTATATCTTCTTTGGAAAAATGTTCGTGTCTTCTGCCCATTTTTTGATTGGGTTGTTCATTTTTTGTTGTTGTTGACTTCTATGAGTTCTTTCTCTATTTTGGAAATGAACCCTGTCGGATATATGATCTGCAAATATTTTCTCCCAGTTGGCAGGTTATCTTTTCATTTTGTTGATAGTTTCCTTTGCTGTGCAGAACCTTTTTAGTCTGATGTAGTTCCATTTGTTTTTTCCTTTTGTTTTCCCTTGCTTGAGTAGACAAAGTATTCAAAAAGATGCTGCTAACCAATGTCAAAAAGCATACTGCCTATGTTTCCTTCTAGGAGTTTAAAGGTTTCAGGTCTTACATTCGTGTCTTTAATCCATTTTGAGTTAATTTTTGTTACTCCTTTGTCAAAGACTAGCTGTCTATAACTGATGGTTTTATTTCTGGGCTTTCAATTCTGTTCCATTGGTTTCTGCAACTGCTTCTGTGCCAGTACCATGCTGTTTGGGATTACTAAAGCTTTGTAGAGTATTTTAAATTCTAGAAGTGTGATACCACCAACTTTGTTTTCTCTCAGGATTGCTTTGCCTATTTGGGGTCTTTTGCTGGTCCATAAAGATTTTATGATTCTTTGTTTTATTTCCATGAAGAATGTCATTGGGATTCTGATTGGGATTGCATTGAATCTGTAGATTACTTTAGGAAATATACACATTTTAACTATATTTATTCTTCCAATCCATGAACATAGAATAGCCTTCCATTTCTTTATGTCTTCTTCAATTTCTTTCAATGTCTTACAAGTTTTTAGCATACAGGTCCTTCACCTCCTTCATTAAATTTATTCCTAAGTATTTCACTCTTTTTGTTGCAATTATAAATGGGATTATATTCTTTAGTTCTCTTTCTGCTAGTCTTGAAATGCAACTCATTTTTGCATGTTGATTTTGTACCATGCAACTCTATGTATTGAATTACTTCTAATAGTTTTTTGGTGGATTCTTTAGTTTTCTATATATAGAATCACGTCATCCACGAATAGTGACAGCTTTACTTCCTCCTTTCCAATTCAGATCCCTTTTATTTTTCTTGCCTAATTGCTCAGGCTAAAACTTCCAGTACAGTGTTGGACAAGAGTGGCAAGACTGGGCACCCTTGTCTTGTTCCTGTTCTCAGAGGACTAGCTTTCAGTTTTTCACCATTGAGTATGATGTTGGTTGTGGGTTTGTCATATACAGCTTTTAATCCCACTTGATCATGGTGTATAATCCTTTTAATGTATGGTTGTATGCAATTTTCTAATATTTTGTGAGGATTTTTGCATCTACGTTCATCAATATTAGCCTGTAACTTTTCTTGTCTGGTTTTGGTATCACGGTAATATTAGCCTTGTAAAATGAGTTAGAAGTGTCCTATCCTCAACTTTTCAGAAGAGTTTGAGGAGGATAGGTATCAAATTTTCTTTGAATGTTTGGTAGAACTCACCGGAGAAGCCATGTGGTCCTGAACTTTTGTTTTTCAGGAGGTTTTTGATTATGCTTCAATCTCTTGTAATTTGTCTATTGAGATTCTCTACTCCTTGATTCAGTTTTGGGTGGATGTAGGACTCTAAGAATGTATCCATTTCTTGTAGGTCATCCAATTTTTTGGCATATAGTTTTTCATAGTATTCTCTTATAATCCTTTGTATTTCTGTGGTGTCCACTGTAATTCCCCTTTCATTTCTGGTTCTGAGTTTTTTTCTAAGATTGGCACCTGGGCTAACAACTGTTGCCAATCTTTTTTTTTTTTCTTTTCTGCTTTATCTCCCCAAACCGACCCCCCCCCCACCCCCGTACATAGTTGTATATCTTAGTTGCAGGTCCTTCTAGTTGTGGGATGTGGGACGCTGCCTCAGTGTGGCCTGACGAGCGGTGCCATGGCCACGCCAAGGATCTGAACCCTGGGCCGCCTAAGTGGAGCGCGCGAACTTAACCACTCAGCCACGGAGCTGGCCCTGAGTGTTTTTTTCTTAGTGGGACTGGCTAAGGGTTTGTCAATTTTGTTTACCTTCTCAATGATCAAGCTCTTAGTTTCATTGATCCTTTCTATTGATTCTCTTAGTCTCTAGTTCATTTATTTCTGCTCTTTTATTATTTCCTTCCTTCTACTGACTTTGGGCTTTGTTCTTCTTTTTCTAGTTCTTTTAGGTACAGTGTAAGACTATTTGAGATTTTTCTTATTTCTTCAAGTACACCTGCACTGCTATAACATCACTATTAGTACTGCTTTTGCCGCATCCCATAAATTTGGTGTGTTGTGTTTTCATTTATCTCCAGGTATTGTTCTGATTTCTCCTTTGATTTCTTTATTGATCCAATAGTTGTTCAGTAGCATGTCATTTAGTCTCCACGTATTTGCGATTTTTTTTTCAGCTTTCTTCTTGTAGTTGACTTCTAGTTTCATAGCATTGTGGTCAGAAAAGATGATACATCAATTTTCTTAAATTTATTGAGGTTTGTTTTCCATTATATGGTCCATCTTTGAGAATGTTCCATGTGCACTTGAGAAGAATGTGTATTCTGCTGTTTTTGGATGTTCTATGTAAATCTATTTAAGTCCATCTTATCTAGTATTTCATTTAAGGCCACTGTTTCCTTGTTGACTTTCTGTGTAGAAGATCTATCCACTGACATAAACAGGATGTTAAAGTCCACTACTACTGTGTTGCTGTCAAGTTATCCCTTTAGATCTGTTAATAGTTGCTTTATATATTTTGGTGCTCTTGTATTAGGTGCACATATATTAGTAAGCATTATGTCTCCTTGTTTGGAATGCCCATTTTATCATTATACAAAGCCCGTCTTTAACTCATCTTTTCTGTTTTCAGGTCTGTTTTGTCTGACATAAGTACGACTACACCTGCTTTCTTCTGATTGCCACTTGCTTGTAGTATCATCTTCCATCCCTTGACTCTAAGCCTATGTCTTTAGAGCTAAGATGGGTCTCCTGGAGGGGGCATATTGTTGGGTCTCGTTTTTTAATCTATCTAGCCACCCTGTGTCTCTTGATTGGCAAACTCAATCCATTACATTTAGATAGTACTAAGCCTGCCATTTTATCTTTTGTTTTCTGGTTGTTCTACATTTCCATTATTTCTTTTCTCTTGTATTTCTGACTGCCATTTCAGTTTGGTAGTTTTCTGTGATAGTTTTCTCAGTTATCTCCATTTATAATTCATGACTCTGCTTTGTTTTTTTATTGTTTGTACAAAAGATCTCATGGATGAGACAGTCCTTTCCTCCAGTAGCCTCTTATCTCCATTATCCTATGCAGGTTCTGTCCCTTTCCTCTTCCTCTTCTACATTTTTGTTGTCACAAGTTATCGTGTTGTGACTAAACTGAAGTGGTTATAGTTATTTTTGATGCTTTCTTTCCCTTTAGCCTTTCTGTTATAGTTAAGTGTCTACTAACCTATTCCAATATAGAGCTGCAGTTGTCTGATTCTACCTCCTTGCTCAAAGCTTTGTAAACCTTTACCTTTTTGTTTCACATAGGAGAGCTCCTTTCAACATTTCTTGTAAGGCAGGTCTAGTGGCAATGAACTCCTTCAGCTTTTGTCTGTCTGGGAAAGCTTTTATTTCTCCACCATAACTGAAAGACAATTCTGCAGGATAGAGTATTCTTGGCTGATAGTTTTTGTCTTTCAGTATTTTGAATGTATCATTCCACTCTCTCCTAGCCTGTAGAGTTTCTGCTGAAAGCCTGCTGGGAGTTTCCTTTCTAGGTTATTTTCTTCTCTCTGGCTGCCCTTAATATTCTTTGACATTGACTTTTGACAGTTTTCATATTATATGCCTCGGAGAAGGTCTTTTTGCCTTGAGATAATTAGCAGTGCTATAAGCTTCATGTACTAGTATTTCCAGTTCCTTCTCCAAGTTTGGGAAGTTCTCAGCTATTTCTTTGAATAAGCTCTCTGCTCTTTTCTCCCTCTCTTCTCCTTCTGGGATACCTATTATCCTTATGTTGCATTTCCTAGCTGAGTCAGATATTTCTTCTAGAATTTCTTCATCTTTTTAAAATCTCAGTTCCCTCTCCTCCTCCACCTGAATCATTTCCAGATTTCTATATTCAAGCTAATTCTCTCTTTCCAGATGATCTGCTCTATTTTTAATGCTTTCTACTTTACTTTTATTCATCTCCAGAATTCGGTTTGGTTTTCTTCTTAAGAGTTTCAATCTCTTTAGTGAACTACTCCTTCTGTTCGTTAATTTTATTCCTGAGCTCATTGAACCTTCTGAGTTTTCTTGTAACTCCCTGAGTTTCTTCCTGACAGCTATTTTGAATTCTGTCAGTTAGATCACAATATTCTGTGACTTCAAGTTTGGTTTCTCAAGAGTTGTCAGCCTCTTACTGTCCTGCCATGTTACTGTAGTTCTTTGTGACATTTGATGAATTGATCCTCTGCCAGCACATTTGTGGTAGTAATCACCTTTCTTATTTGGGTACAGCTTTGGTAATTTTAGTTCTGAGCTGCTTCTGGTTGTATTTGAGAGTGCGCACTTTCCACCCTCCACTACCTCTGCTAGAGGTGATATCAGTGCCCTCCTTTTGCCTCTGAGGTTGCTGGTGCCTTGCTGCTTATGATGTCACTACAGTCTCAGGGTCACCATGAGGGTCACAAGGCTGCAAGCATTTCTGCTGCTTCCAGGGTCACCTGAGTCTCGTGTTCCCCCACTGGTTCTCTGCGTGCTCAGATGCTGCTGCCACATGCACCACTTCCAGGGGCACTGGGTTTATGAGTGTCACTACCAGGGGCCCAGGGATTTGTATGCAGCCCTTGCTGCTGGTGGAGCCGGTGTCAGGGGTGCCACCACCAGGGTCTGGATAACCAATTCTTCTGTGGTTCCTGAAGCCTCCGGTCACAGGTTCCACCTGCCATGGTTGTGGGGAAAGCAGAGGCAAAGCAGGCAGAGGTTGTTGGTGCTTCTCACTTGTGCAGCCTCTGGTCTGTGACACCAGCCAGCGTGTTGTGAAAACTCAGATGAGGATGCCCCACCCCAGCCAGGAAAATCTGAGTTTTGTATACTGCCCCCACTGTGGGAAAGACCTGGCCATTGCTGGGAGACGGGGCACATGAACCAGATCCACTGGGGGAGGGGCAGGGACCAAGTGGTACCTGTTTTGGCTCCCGCAGTTTCTATTCACAGGTACATATGCTAGGTCCACCAGGAGGCAGGCAGGGACGAAGCTACGTCTGTTCATGGATCTCTTAAGCATCCTGTTATGCTGTGTCAGAAATCCTCTGTTGTTCAATGCATGTCCAACCATTTGTAACTTGGAGGGGAGAAACAAAGGGAATAACACTCCACCATGCCGCTGTTGTCACGCCTTCAAAACTTTTTACTGTAAGTGTAGATTCATGTGCAGTTGTAAGAAATAATACAAAGAGATCCCATTCACTCTTGATCAAGTTTCCTAAAATGGCAACATCTTAAGTAACTAAGGTACAATATCACATCCAGGCTATTACACAGTCATGATACAGAACATTTCCAGCACCACAATGATCCCTCATGTTCCTTTTTGTAGCCACACCCACATCCTTCACACTTTCATACTCTTTTTAACCACTGGAAACCACTAACCAGTTCTCTATTTCTAGAATTTTGTCATTTCACCATTACATAAATAGAATCATACAGTATATAGTCTTTGGAATAGGGTTTTTAAAAATCAATGTGGAGATTCATCTACATTCTGTGTATCAATACTTTATTCCTTTTTATTTCCTAAGTAGTAGTCCTCACATAGATGCATTACAGTTTAATCATTCACCTATTGAAGGACACAGGGGTTGTTTATAGTTTGGAGATACTACAAATAAAACTTCTACAAACATTTGTACACAGGTTTTTACACGACTGCTTTCATTCTCTGGGATAATTAGCCAAGAATGCAACTTCCAGGTCCTATGGTAGCTACACATTTAATTTTATAAGGAACCACCAAACTCTTTTCTAGAGTGATGGTACCATTTTACATTCCCATCAGCAATGTACAAGTGATGCTATTTCTCTACACCCTGGCCAGCATTTAGTGTTGTCACTACTTTGTATTTTAGCCCTTACCAGTAGTTTATCCCTATGGTTTTAATTTTCATTCCCCTAGTAGCTAATGAATGCTTTTTTTCTGTGCATATTCGCCATTTCTATGTCTTCTTCAGTGAAATACCTGGTGATGTCTTCTACTTTCTAATTGGCTTTATTGAAATTTGAGAGTTCTTTACATATTTTAGATACTAGTCTTTTGGCAGATATATTAGTCAGAAATACTTTCTACTAGTCTATAGCTTGCCTTTTCATTCTATTTAATGGGTTCCAATTTATTAATTTTTTCTTTTGTGGATTGTGCTTTTGGTGTCAAGACCAAAAACTCGCTGCCTAGACCTGGATCCTGATGACTTTTCTATTTCCTCCCCTAAAAGTTTTATAATTTTACATTTTACATTTAAACCTGTGATCGATTTTGAGTTGTTTAAGGTATAAAGCTCACAGCAAGATTCATTGTTTTGTCTATGGATGTCAAATTGCTCCAGCACCATTTGCTGATAAGGATATCTTCTCATCACTGAATTGCTGTTGCACCTTTGTCAAAAATTAGTTGAGTACATTTGTGTGAGTGAATTTCTTGGTTCTCTATTCCATTCCATTGATCTATGTGTCTATCCCTCTATTAATATCACAACACCTTGATTACTAAAGGTAAAGAGAAAGTTTCAATATCTACAGAGTGATTCCAAACACTTTATTCTTTTTCAGGATTGTTTTAACTATTCTGAGGCCTGTTCCTACAAATTTTTGAATAACCCTGTCTCTGTCTACAAAAAAACCTTGCTGAAATTTTTATAGGAATTGAATAACACCTATGTCAATTTGGGGAGAACTGACATATTTACTATATTCTATCTTCTAATAATAGCACTTTTTAATTTCAGTTTCACATATTCCTTATTAAATAGAAATGTGAGTGATCTGTGTGTGGTGATCTCGTATGGAGCAATTGTGTTTAGTTCACTTATTAATTCAAGGAGATTTTTTTCTAGGTTTCTTAGGATTTTCTATGTAAATCATGATGTAATCTGCAAAGAGGGCCAGTTTTGTTTAATTCTTTTTTCTTGCTTTATTGCAGTAGCTAGAACTTCCAGTGCTATTTTGAATAGTGCTGGTAGGAGCACAAATCCTGGCCTTCTTCCCAACCTTAGAGGGAAAGCATTTTCCATCTTTCACTATTAAGTATGGTCTTACCTGGAGATTCTTGGTAGATGCTTTTTATCTAGTTGAGGAAGTTCTCCTCTATTCCTAGTTTTCTTAGTTTTATAATCATGAGTGAGTGCTGGATTTTGTCAAATGTTTTTTCTGGGTCAATTGATAAATTATATGATTTTTCTTGTTTGGCTTGTTGATATGGTAGATTACATCAATAGATTTTCACATGTCGAACTGGCCTTGCATGCCTGGAATAAACCCCACTTAGTCATGTTAAATATTTTTGAATACACTATTGGATTCAATTTGCTAATATTCTGTTGAAGATTATTGCCTCTAAATCCATGAAAGATATTGGGCTGTAGGATTTTTTTGTGCTATCTTTGCATACAATTAGTATTAATTCTTTAGATGTTTCTTGATTCCTCCAGTGAGATGATCTGAGCCTGAAGATTTCTTTTTCAGCATCTTTTTAATGAAGAATTAAATTTCTTTAATAGCTATACCACTATTCAGGTTGTCTATTTCATTTTGGTAGGTTTTAGTCTTTGAGAAGTAATTCATTTCCTCTAAGTGGTAGAATTTACGAGCACAAAGTTGTTTGTAGCATTACCTTATTATTTTAACAGCTGCAGGATCTGTAATGATATCCTGCTTCATTCCTGATTTGTGACTTATGTCTTCTCCCTTTTTATCTTTGTTAATCTTGCTAGAAGTTTATCAATTTTATTGATCTTTTCAAAGAACAAGCTTTTTATGTCTGATTTTTTTCCTCTTGTTTTCCTATTTTCACTTTCACTTATTTCTGCTCTTTATTATTCCCTTCCTTCTCCCTGCTTTGGGTTTATTTTGCTCTTTTTCTAGTGTCTTGAAGTAGGAGCTTAGTTTATTCATTTTAGCCCTTTCCTTTCTTCAAGCATAGCCACTTAAAGCTATAAATTTCCCTCTCAGTACTGCGTTAAGCTACGTCCCACAAACTTAGTATATTGTATTTTCATTCAGTCTGTTTTCTAAAATTTCCTTTGAGATTTTTCTTTGGTCCAAGGATTATTTACAAATGTGTTGTTTAATCTCAAGTGTTGGGAAATTTTCTTGTTGTCTTGGCTAATTTTCTTTCCTGTGGTTCTATCAACAGTGAGAGTGGGATGTTAAAGACTCAACTTTAATTTATACGTATGTAAATTAAATTTACTTATTAATTTCTCCTGTCAAACTCTATAAGTTTTTGCTTCATGTACTTTGAGGCCCTGTTCCTTGGTAGGTACCCATTTAGGATCAAATGGATTGATCCTTTTATAATTATGTGTCTCTGTCTTTAGTAATTTTCCCTGCTATGAAATTTATTGACATTAATATGACCACTCCTATTTTTTTTAATTAACGTTTGTATGGTATATCTTTTTCCTACCTATGTCAACCTACTTTCAACCTACCTATTTCATCGTATTGAAGTGAGTTTCTTGTAAACAGTTTAATTTTGGATCTGGTTTTCTTATCTATCCTGCCAATCTCTGTCCCTTAATTGATATATTCAGACCATCTAAAGGTAATTATAAATAATGACAGGCCTTGCGTCTGCCATTTAATTGTTTCCTATTTCTTCTTCCTCAGCTTCTCCTTTCTTACCTTCCTGTGGGTTATGTGAACATTTTTAGAATTCCATCTTGATTTGTTCAGTGTTTTCAGTATATCACTTTATATAGTTTTTTAGTGGTTGCTCTATGGATTACAATATGCATATTAACTTATCATACTCTATTGGTATCAATATTTTATCACTTCAAGTGAAGTAGAGAGAACTTCCACTTAGGTCTCTTTACCTTCCCCACTTTTTTTTTTTTTTTAAAGATTTTATTTTTTTTCCTTTTTCTCCCCAAAGCCCCCCTGTACATAGTTGTGTATTCTTCGTTGTGGGTTCTTCTAGTTGTGGCATGTGGGACGCTGCCTCAGCGTGGTCTGATGAGCAGTGCCATGTCCGCGCCCAGGATTCGAACTAACGAAATACTGGGCCGCCTGCTGCGGAGTGCGTGAACTTAACCACTCGGCCACGGGGCCAGCCCCCCTTCCCCACATTTTAAGTGTAATTGTCAAATACTTCCTCTACACACATTTAGCACTACATCATATTGTTTAATAATTTTTGCTTAAACCAAATGTGATTTAAGAAGCTCATGAGCATTACCTATTACATTTACCCATTCCAGCATTGCTCTTTCCTTTCTGAAGTTCCAAACCTCCTTCTGTTATCATTTCCTTTCCATGTAGAGAATTTCCTTTACCTAATCTTTAAGGATATGTTTGCTAGCAATAAATTCTCTTGGTTTTCCTTTATCCAAGAAAGTTTTCTTTTCCCCTTCATTCCTGAAGGATTTTTTTTTTTTTTGGTCACATATAGAATTTGTGGTCAATAGTTCCTTTCTTTCAGTAGTTGAAAAATATTGTGTCACTCCCTTCCGGCCTCCACAGTTTCAGATAAGAAAATCAATCCAAATGAGAGGAGTTTTCTTATATGAGTAATGCATCATTTATCTCTGGGTACTTCCAATAGTTTTCCTTTGTCTTTAGTTTGCACAAGTTCAATTATGATGTATCTTGGCATAAATTTACTCAAGTGAATCCTGTTTGGGGTTCACTCAACTTCTTAAGTCTGTAAGTTTACGTCTTTCACCAAATTTGGGAAGTTTTCAAATATTATTTCTTCCAATACTTTTTTTGGTCCCCCTCTTTTCCTGTTGGGACTGTTTAGACACGAATATTAATTCTCATTGTCCCACAGGTCTATGAGATCCTTAATTTTTCCCGTGTCTTTTCTGTTGCTACACTGAGTAAATTCTATTGCTTTATCTTTAAGTTCAATGATTCTATCCTCTCTCATCTCCATTCTATTACTGAATCCATCCAGCTTTTGTTTGGATTGGTTTTTCAGCTCTGTGATTTCTTTCTGGTTCTCTTTTTAATAAATTCTATTTCTTCGCTGGGATTTTCTACTTTATTTGTTGCAAGAGAATCTGTAATAGTTTCTTAAAACATTTTTATCACAGCTGCTTTCAAATCTTTGTCAGATAAATCTCAGTGTGGGTACCTGTTGATTGTTCCTTCTCATTCATGAGTCATTTTTCTGATTCCTGGTATGAGTGATTATTTAAATTGTATCCTGGTACATTTTTGTTAAGAAACCCTGAATTCTATTTAATCTTCTGTTAAGGTGTAATGCCAGGGATGGGTGGGTATACATATTCAGCTACCCACTAGGCTCTCTCCCAACCCAACACTCAGACAAAAGTGAGACAGTGACTCACACTGTCTTGTTGCAGACAGGTGGAGTGGAAGTTCAGCTCACTGATACCTTCCTGGAAAAAGTGTGGCTCCAATTCACCATTTCCGTTGCCTCCACGTGAGAAGGTCAGCTTCTTCTTGGACCAAGCTGCCACCAGGGAGAGAAAACCCAAGGGCTAAGTCATGTCACTTCATTGCTGCAAAGTTGCTCCACCCTAATGAGTCCCATTATACCAGAAGAGGAAAAGGAGAAAGTGGAGCACCAACAAGCTCTGCCTCCCTCCATCCATTCTACCTTCTTGATGCCAGTGGGTACGGAGGCTCAGTGCCTCCCTAGGAGACTACTGGGGGGCTGGAGGGAAGAGCATATCAATCCTAGCAGTAATTAGCCCCTACTTGCACCACCTGGTTAAATCTCATTGCAGCTGGTTGGCCCTGTTGACACCACCTGGTAGGAAAATTAAAGCGCCACCTGCTTCTTCCAGGCAGAGAATGGAAGATTAGCTCCCTCCAAACTCCAGCAGGGGACTAGAGCATGCTACCTGCTTTCAAGGGGGTAGGGAATGAGGGGAGTAGAAAGCCAACTCCTTGCTCAGCCCAGCTGAAAATGTGTCAAGGGAGGAGTTCCCTCGGTGGTTGGCTGGAGCAGAGCAAGTGCAGACAAAGTCTTTTTTTCTTAGACCGTCCTCTTTCCCAGTCCTTTGGCTAGGGGGAACAGACTTTCCTTGAAGCTTTTTTTTCTTGCACTGCTGGCTCTTCAGGGTTGGAGGCTTCTGCAGCACCCTGTCTTGGACACATGGGAGACAAGAGGGAAACCCAAGGAACTCACTCTCATGTAATTTCTCAAGTCCCCAGGTTCCTAGACTGTCTGCCACCTTGTGTCCACCTTTCAGTCTTCCCATGCTTGCTTGTTGCCTTATCTCCAGGGATTTTGAGCTGGGAGGAATGGGACTGCTTTATCCTAACACAACAAGTCTCTGGTCCACTCCCCATTTATTCCTTTCACCTGACTTTGCTATTCTATGCTGTCTCCACTTTCTCTTTCCTAACTTCTACTGGTTTGGTCAGGTTGCTATTCATTCCATTTTTTCTATTATTTTTAAAGTTCCATATTTGTCTCCTTCCTTAATGCTTACTTTCTCTTAACTGCAGCCGCAATCAGTCACATATTTTACTCCTATTTCTTACAAACTGCTCTTCCCCAAAGACATTTTAGTCTTCAATCTTCCACTAAGACAAGACCTTTAGAATAATTTCATTGTCCCCACCTTTCATTCAGCAAATATTTGAGCACTTACTATGTGCCAGGCAAAGAAAGCATAAAAGAGGGGGCAAAACAAAGTTCCTGCCTTTATGAAGCTTATATTCCAGTGGAGAACAGGGGAAAAAAATTATACATACTATTATGTATCTATCCCAATAAATTATACAGGGAACGAGTAGGAGGCCAATGTGGAAGAAGATCAGCGAGCCAGATGGAGCCAGGAGGTAAGGTCTGAAAGATAGCCAGGACCATACACCTAGAGCCTTGTAGGCCAAAGTAAGGACTTTAAATTGTATTCTAAGTGCAATGGGATTTATATGCTAAGTGAGCAGAGGAAAGGCATGATCAGACTAACTCACTCTGGCAGTTGAGTACAGAAGTTAAGAGTAAAGTGAGGGTAACCATTTATAAAGTTGGTGGCCTGGGATGGCAACAATAAGATTGGATTACAAGTGGTGAGTTTCAAGATGTTAGTTTGAAGGCAGAGCCAACAGAATTTGTTAATGGACTGAATGTGAGGAATGAGAAAGAGAAAAGATCAAGGATCACTCCAAGGCTTTGGGCCTGAGTTACTGGGTAAATTATAATTTCAGTACTAAGGTGGGGGACACTGAGTGAAGGGCGTATTTGGAGAAGAAAAAAAAATCAACAGTTTGTTTTAAACAGATTTGAGAAGCCTATTAGATATCTAAGAGGATATCAATCTAGGCCATTGAAAATATAAGTCTAGACCTCTGGGGAAGGTTCAGGTCAGAGATGAATTAGGGAGGCAATTACCCATAAAGAGAGAAGAAAAGGACTGAGCCCTGAGGCAGGGAGAGCATTCAACAAAGGAAACAGAATTTCAGTCAGTGAGATAGAAGAGTGAAGCGTCCCAGACTCTGCGTGAAGAAAGGTTTGAGAAGAAGAGAGTAATCTGACAGTGTCAAATGCTCCTGAGAGGTTGTTTTGGAGCCTCTAGAATGTTTTTATTTCCCTCCTCATACTTGTCCTTCTCTCTTCCAGGACCCCAATTCCAACAATCTGGGTCCCTAGTGACTTTGGTGACTCCTGCCTCTTTCCTACACGCCATGCAGTGGTGTTGCAGCTACTTACAGCAATTTAAAAGGGACAGAAGTATGATTAAATCGAGTTCACACCACAGCTTCTTTTTCTTTCAAGCTTAGGCTCCAGTCATCTGCTAAGAGTAAAAGGGGTCAGAGTGAAGTAGAGTAAAAATTGCCACTTTAAGGAACAAAAGAATCACCCTATCAAAGACAAGTGAAAGGAAAGTAGGGCAAATTTTTAAGAAACAGCTCTAGTTGGAAACCATACGTTTGTGGAGAATATTGTAGATTGACTCACGCAAATCTACTCCAGCCTTCTACTAGCGAAATGCAGGGGCTGGAAAGCTAACCACATTTCCCAGCTCTCCTGCCACTGGGGTTCTGGATAGGACTTTAGTTCTGCCAATCAGAATATGACAAACACGTAGCATACAAAACATGAATTTGTAAGCTCAGCTGAGTTAAGACTGAAACTGAATTAAGTGGGGAGAGAAACAGAGTGTGGCATATCCATCACACTCTTGTGGATGGCAGCCGGGCAGTATGGTTCCGGGGCCAGAAGCTGAGCAGCAGCATCCACTTCAGCATCAGCTTCCTGATCAGACTGGAACATTGGCTCCTTTGGCAGCCCAGATCTGCAGGGTGGTTTTGGGAGTTGCTCCCAGCAGGTTAGGCTAGAACATGTTTTTAAGCCCTCTCAACAATTCAGCAAGACATTTAATTCCCTGTAATAAATCCCTTTCTGTTTAAAGTACAAAGAATTAGACTCTGTCGAACTGAACCCTGACCAATACAAACAACAGTCTTCAAAGTTGTTCTAATTCACCTCAAAGTGCTGAGCAATGTGGCAAGAGGAGATAAAGTGAGGAGTTTATGCTGGGTTAGGGATATTCATAATAGGACAGGTTGAAAACAGACACAGCAGTTCAGGGTACTGGTGTAAGAGTTAAAGATGACCTTGGAATCTAGGCTTAGTATGGAAGGGAGGCCAACTAAAGGAAAGCAGAACCAAAAATTGAGCATTCCATATTTGCAGTAAAGACACTTCTTTGACCTCGAAAGGGTAACATACAATTATGAGATGTAATGAACACCTTCTCAGAAAGTGGAACGCTCCTTTCAAAAGCCAGAGGACCCCCCAGAAATAAGAAATTCCGGATACTCCACAAGCAGTTTCTGATCATAATCTTACCAATAACTGGCCCCATCAATTCTGCGCATTTTGGCCTTCATTAGGAATCAGGCACCCCCAGAGCAACAGAACCACAGGAAGCAGCCTAGCTCCCAATTTCTTAAGCAAGAGATCGGAACCGCTTCACAAACAATGTACCTGTGAGAATGCCAAAGTCAAATACACTGCCTGAAGTAGCAGCCTCTTCCCTTCTTGGCAATGCCCTTAAAAAAGGTTATGATATACTGACAAAGCAAAATGTAAGAGCCTTCTCTGGACAATGAAACTCACTACCCATGCTCAACAGTGGTAATGTCAAGTGGTAAGCTGAATAACTATCACTTAAAATATTAATATTATTTAGCCACCTTCAATGATACTACGAGAATCACATAAAGCTTGGCAGATTTACCAAAAATACTTCTTGTATCTATTTAGGGTGGGGCGTAATTATTTGGAAATAGAAACACCTTACTGGCTGAATGTCAGAACCTTTAAAAGTACTACTATCCCCTACAGCATATTATGACATTCCTAGAAACTGTTCCAGCTTCTACTAACTTTAATTTAATTATGAAATGCCGAGTCTTTCTAGGGTCTAAATATAGAATTCTTTCCAAAATAAATAGCAAGTCATTCACATTTATTATAAATACAATAAGATTTGTTTTTTCCAAATAGCTAACAGATTCCATTATCATTCCTTTATAATTACTGACTTGAATTTAAAAGAGTTATTACTTATTAGAAATGTGAAAGAGGGCAATTTTTAAGCTCTTGAATCCTATTGAACCATATTCCTTTTCACCTACAAAATAAGAATTTATATCTACATAAGATATAATGCCAGAATAACAGGAATTATGTGAGAACAATTTACAGCACTGACATTAAAGGATGGAAGGAACCCTGCTAAGATTAATTTGTAAAACTCTAGTCATACTTATCAGCAAGCCATGCCCTGTACATTAATTATCCAGGGAAAAAAAGAGGAAATTTAAAACTACAATAATAAAGAAAAAATTTAACTTTCTGTGTATAACCAAAAATAAATCAGTTTAAATCTCTAAAAATCTCAGTTATCAGTGGCATTCAAAAATTTTAGAAATATTAACTTTTAAGATAGTAATAGTTTGGATACTGTCTTTTAACCTGCAATAAATTAATCGCCATCTTCTTAGCATAAAGAAGAGGCTTAATACTAATCAAAATAAGGCATGAGACAGTTACATTCTGAAACTGCAAAAGTACACTTTTTAGTACCTATAAAGTAAGAAATAACAAGTTTTTACCATAAACATACAAAACTACATTACAAGGTCACATTTTGTTATAAAAGCTGGATTAGTTTTATGAAAATACCTTTAAACTTACTTCCAATTAAAATATCTAAAAGTAAACTAGTTGGTGCTGCCTTAAAAACTGCACCTGAGATCCTCTTCAAGGAGTGAGTGGTTGAGACAAAAAACATGTCGCCTGTACCCAATCTGATGGATCCAGTATCCAAAGGAAAAGTGTTTCATCAAGTAAGTTCATCGTTTAAAAATGCATGTTCAGATATGACACCAAAAGCACAAGCAACAAAAGCAAAAACAGATAAATTGGACATCATCAAAATTAAAAACTTCCGTGTTTCAAGGAACAGCATCAGGAAAGCGAAAAGACAACTCAGAACAGGAGAAAATATTTGGAAATCATATACCTGACACTTGTATCTACAGTATACAAAGAACCATTACAACTCAATAAAACGATAACTGAGGCCAGCCCAGTGGCACAGCAGTTAAGTTCGCGTGCTCCGCTTCAGTGGCCTGGGGCTCGCCAGTTCAGATCCCGCGTGCAGACATACGAACTGCTTATCAAGTCATGCTATGGCAGGCATCCCACATATAAAAGAGGAAGATAGGCACAGATGCTAGCTCAGGGCCAATCTTCCCCAGCAAAAAGAGGATTGGCAGCAGATGTTAGCTCAGGGCTAATCTTCCTGAAAAAAGTAAAAACAAAAAGACAACTAATTTAAAAATGGGCAAAAGACCTGAATACATATTTCTCCAGAGATATGCAAATAGCCAATAAGCACATGAAAAGATACTCAGCATTACTGGTGATCAAGGAAATGTTAAGTCAAAACCACAAGATACCACTTTACACCTACTGGGATGACTATAATTCTTTTTAGAAATGGAAAATAATAAGCATTGGCAAAAGTGTGGAGAAATTGGGACCCTCGTACACTGTTGGTGGGAATATAAAATGAACCAGTCACTTTGGAAATGGTCTGGCAGTTCCTCAAATGCTTAAACATGGAGTTACCATATCACTCAGCAATTCCACTTCTAGGTATATACCCAAGAGAAATGAAAACACGTCCACACAAAAAATTGTATATGGCTCCATTATTCATAGCCACCAAAAAGTGAACACCCAAATATTTGTCCATCAACTGATGAATGAATAAATAAAATACAGCATATCCATACAATGGACTACTATTCAGCCATAAAAAGGAATGAAGTACTGATACATGCTACAAGGTAGATGAACCTTGAAAACATTATGCTACAGTGAAAGAAGCCAGATGCAAAAGGACCACACATTGTATGACTCATTTATACGAAATGTCCAGAATAGGCAAATCTAGAGAGACAGAAAGTAGATTAATGGCTAATCTAAGTAACCACTAATTAATTGGGGGTTAAGCTAATTAACCCCCTACGACTTGGGAGGATGGAGGAGTTATAGCTAAGGAGTGTGAGGCTTCTTTTAGGGGTAATGAAAATGTTCTAAAATTGTGTTGATGACTGCACAACTCTGAATATACTAAAAGCTATTGAATTGTATACTTTGAATGAGTGAATTGTATGTGAATTATATCTGAATAAAACTATTTAATTTGGAAATTATATAGACAAGGACCTTCTTCCTCCCGAAGAGATCAAAATGAGGAGAGGGGAAAGAATCTGTTTCTCCCCAAAGTCATACAAGTGCCTCAGGAAGGTCGTCCAAAGACATGGGAGCTGAGAGTCTGCATGAGTACCAACCCCCATCTACAAAAGGAAAAATGACATGGCTCATACGTACAGAAATTATTCTTTAAAATTTAAATTTGTTGTCATTAACAAAAGATGAATTTAAATGAAAAAACTGAGCATTCACTATATTTCAAAACATACCTATTTAAATAATGAACACAATAAGTAAAAAGATACATTGATGAGACCTTTGAGTAATTCAGTACGATCAATATGTTCAGATGTCCATACCCAGCATTTCCACGCTAGGAATCCATGTTTTGGATTTTCTTGCAAAAATATGTCAAACTACACACACAAAGACTTTCACTGCGAGATCATTTCTAATAACACAAAAAAGGGATACGACCTAAAGGTCCATCAAGGACTGGTTATGAAAGTTATGGTTCACACAGAATACTACACGATGACTGAAAAGATCTATATATGCACTTATAGAATGATCTCCAAGACACATGTGAAAAAGCAGTGGACAATAGAGAATACATTTCTCTATTCTCTTACAATAGCGAATATACAATACAAGCAACCTACATCACTTGAAGTATGATGTTAGCATGATCTAAAATGAAATCATCATTTACAAGCAACTTCAATATATACGCCTAAAAGCAAATTCAAAGAGCTCATAAATGTAGACCTTAAAATAGGCCTGATTCTATGATACATTACTTCATTTCAAGTAATGAAAAATAACACTATAATGCACTAATCAGACTGGATGAAGTGAAACATTTTAAAATATCATCTATTTGCCTCTAGAAGATATCTCTTTGTTCAACAGTTATAATATCTCAACTATATATTTCAACAATATTCTTCCCATTTTCAGAAGGAAAGTTAAACATGTACAGAATAATACCGTACTAGTAACATGTTATTTTTAGGCAGTCCTATTCTGAATATGTTCTATATATTAATCTTATTTTCACAGCCTCCAAAGGGACGAACAGGGAGAAAGTATTATCCTCTTTTTACCCATGCATAGTGATCAGGTATCAAAATACGCAGCGTAACATTCGACATATGAAAAAACAACAATTATAGGTACAAAGAAGTGTTTCAGAATTCAGACTTCTTCGGGTTTTAGAAGGGTAATAATACAGGTTACAGAACACCCCCTGGGTATGGAAAGTACACCGTAATCAAACATTACTATTTCTGCAAAGAAACATATGAATATCCACACCAAGTGGGATAAAGAAAGACATATCTGTTCAGGTCAAGTGTTGCCTCCAAATGAGTTATGAAAAACATTTCAGAACTTTTTTTTATTTTGAAACTAGAGATTTGGGTTCTGGGCCTATACTGGGCAGCTTTCTAGCTGGAAAATTTTTTTCTATTGAAGAGTATTTTCTTATATGGCAAAATCACTTTATATCTCAAAGTTAAATCATTGTTTAGAGAGATGGGTGTGTGGAGTAAAACTTGACAAAGATCCTCTCAGGTTTTCCTGGAAACCCAAAAGCATCATTTGCGTCACATAACTAATCACTTGCTTTCATCAGCTGTACATAAACAAAATCAGTAAAAGCTAAGTATAAGGAGCCAGAGTGGGAATATAATTGATTGCTACTTAATTAGCAGCTTCTCCCTTGTTATCCCTGAAGCCTTTCCACATGACACATCTTCAGATATTTGTCACCATTCATCACCTTCGTCCCTCAGTTCTGTCTTCTCCAAACTAAACATCTGATTCCTTCAACCATTCTCTGTATGACACTATTCCCTAATTTCACCACAATGGGGCATTCTCTTCTGGATATGCTCATTTGTCAATGTCCTTCTCAAAATGTCATACCCAGGACCAAATGCTGCAGACATTATCTGCCCAACACAAAGTCTGGTTACTTTCCTGGAACTGAACATTATCTTTACATCTAACATCTTAAGGTTATTAAACCTAAGTGCTGAATCACACTACTGCAATTGGTATAAAACCAGAAAAAGAAATAATAAAATGTATAACCACTTTGTACCCAATATGTATATAAAAGGATACTCAGTAGTAAATGAAGAGATGTAAATAGACATGAGGTATTAAATAATAATTTAATACAGATTCAATGATAATGTCTGGAATTTGCTTTATAATAAATGGGAGAAAGGGAAACAGGTGGAATGTAGGTGAAACACAATTAGCCATGAATTGAAATCACTGAAATTGGGTGATGGGTGCACACTCTAATGTTGCAATGTTTACATTTTTCATGATAAAAAGTTAAAGCAATAGAAAATAAATGAAAGAAAGTTAAAGTAGGAGAAAAAAAGCTATCAGTTTGCATATTTCTGATTTGTAATAATTTTAAAAGACTGACAAAGCGGAAGTGTAAATTAACACTACCTTCTGAAGGGCAGCTTGGTGACATGGAACCAAATGGATGTACTCTGTGACCCAGCAATCCTACTCCAAGGAGTTTCCCCTAACCAGGTGACTATCAGACAAGTAGGAGAAGATGTACACCTAGCCACATTCATTACATGATTTAGAGTGGAGAACCAAAACAACTCCAGTGTCTAATAATAGAAGAGTTAAGGACAGTCTGATTCACAGTGGAAGTGTATGCATCCACTGAAAATTACGGTGCATGTCTATATTAATAGGATTCAAACCCGACATAGATTGTTGAGTGAAAGATTACAAAACAGCATAAATTTGATCCCACTTCACTGGCTATGTATACTTTTACATAGGCACAGAGGATTTCTGGAACCTAGTTCACCAAAATGTTAACGATGGTTATCGCTAGGAAGGAAGATTTCTGTTGATTTTTTACTTTCCTATACTCTACAATTTTTAATGAACAAGTACCATTTTTATAAAACCTAAGCCACTGGGGGGGGCGGGGGGGGAACTAACCACCTTATTAAAGTTACATTGAGATATTTTACAAGTTATATATACACACACATATATATAAATGTCTATATATTATTTATATATATATGAAAGACAAGTGTTATACATATATAAATGCCTAAGTACAACTCTACCTTTTTCTTTGGTTGGCTCTTTCTCCCCATGAGAGTATATATGGATACAACCAAGTGAGATGGTCTTTCCCAGGTCTCTCGAAGGGAGTATATTTGATTCATGCAGCCTGGTCATGGTTTCTAAAAGCCTACCGCTTTCATTATAACAACCACCTGCAAGATTTTCCTGTTCATGAAAAATTAGTTGGGCAAAATATCACAGAGAAATTCAGAGTGTGAGAACTATTTATGTAGTTTTAAAAAAATGTATAAGACATTATTCAGCAATTATTCTAGTACTCTTTTATAGACAGATATATAAAACCATTATTTAGCAATATTAATAATTTTACACAAGAAACTGGTTTATTTTGTTGATATGCACTTTAATCCCTTAAGACAGTTTCATGATAGAAATATTTACTTTTACATTCTATCATCTAGAATTAAAATCATTTTGGTCCCCAGGAATCAAGGTTACATAAAAAGAACTTCATATGATTATAATAAAAAAGAACTTTAAGTGCAATGTCTAAATTCTCATTTTAAAATATATCCATATTTTTCTTTTAAAGTTAGTATTCTTTGAATATTAATGAACATAAAAAGTAAAATTACTACGTCATGTATAAACGTATGCAACAATCCATGAGGTTAGAGAAATACAGAGCAATAGGTTAAGAGGCTACACAAAAAAGTTAGGATGTTACATATAAAAAGTTGGATTATTGTAATATATGTAATTAGAAAAAATAGGCTACTGATGCTCAGATCATGAATCCTTGCATATCAATGTTTATGATATGATCTATTGCTGTAAGATCTCAAATTTCCACATTAGAGTACCACATCAGAATCTGTTTTAAGATGGATCTGTGAGACTCAAGCATCACCAAAAAGTGGCTGAGTGGAGAAGTTTAAGAAGCTGTCCTTCCCAGAGTCTGGGATTCTTTCATAAAGGTGACGATAAATGCAGTTCTACAGACATGTAACTAACAGGGATTCCATTAGCACAGTCTACCACATTATATGAGGCTTGAATATAGTTTCCTAAAGCTTGTTATGTCAAAAAGAAAAGCTGAACGTAGAAAGGTTGCCGTCTGTTAAAATAGAAAAATTAAGCATAGAAAAAAAAAGACTTCTTTTCAAATGTTCAACCATAAGAACTTTCAAACATATACGTTCTGAAATCTTGTCCTTTACTTTTTCCCTAGGCACAGGTTTAATAAAATTAGAGGATAAAAACTAGAAACTCTGGTCTTAAAAATAAAATACAAAAACCAGCAACCACCTCAAATTGACCCCATCAGGATAACTTGTTTTCCAGTTTCTATTTTTTTTTTAAGATTTTTATTTTTTCCTTTTTCTCCCCAAAGCCCCCCAGTACACAGCTGTATATTCTTCGTTGTGGGTCCTTCTAGTTGTGGTATGTGGGACGCTGCCTCAGCGTGGCCTGATGAGCAGTGCCACGTCCGCGCCCAGGATTCGAACCAACAAAACACTGGGCCGCCTGCAGCAGAGCATGCGAACTTAACCACTCAGCCAAGGGGCCAGCCCCTCCAGTTTCTATTTTAACAGCAAAAGTAAGAGTCTACTATTGCTTTGAGTACAACATCCATTTTTATAACTAAAGTTTAGTTACACAACAGGAGTTTATTTCCTATTACTGAGAAGATAAGGAATCAGGCCCCACATCGCCTTTAATCACTAGGTCCCATCCTCTGCAGCAAACAAATCTCCTAGAACTACATCCTAACTACTCTTATTCTATGCTTCAAACAGTTTAAGGATTATCTTTTTATGCCTTTCTTAAACTAAAAGGATAAAAGCAGTAGGGAAAAAATTAGGCTAAAAGTTCATCAAATTAACAAGCAAACAAAACACTACTGTCAAAGGGGCTACAGGATAGGTAGGCCTTTAGGGTACAAGTAAATGTTCTAAGGTTTTGATTTGGGTATTAATTTCATGTGTATGTTCCATTTGTGAGAATTTATCAAGTGATATTTATTAATTGCTTACCTTTCTGTATGTGTATCTCAATAAAAAGATTACTTTGAAAAAAATTCTTCTTACGATCAAAACATCTATTCAGTGATTTCAAATGTTAAGATAAAAGAGAAGCAAAAGATAACAAGAACAACAACATGAACCTCAAATTGTAACATGAGAAAGGAGAGAAACACGAATCATGTTTCCCTAGAAAAAAAAATACTAGATTCCATAATGGGGACCAAGTGGCCATTTAAACTCATTTCTCTCAGGCTTATTTCTACATTGTGAGATACATCACATGATTAGAATCCTTGTCACATGCAGGAATATGAGACCAAGGGGCTTGAAGAAATGGAAACAGGTCATATAAACCCTGACGTCAAAAGGTAGGGAAAGAGACATTTTACTGGCTAAAGCAGAACCTTTACCCAATCTGTCTACACATCACTAAACTATGACCACTGCAGTAGGCAGAACTTCAAAAGGATCCCGCCCCAATCTCTGGAACATGTGACTATGATGACCACTCCTGTGACGATGTTATGCTAAACGGCACATTTGACCTTCAGAAAGGAAAATTATCCCAGTGGGCCTGATCTGGGCACATGAGTCCTTAAAAGCAGTAGTATTCAGAGATTTTCAAACCATGAGAAGGATCTGATGTGCCATTGCTGGTTTGAAGATGGAGGAGCTGCAAGAGAAGGTAGGCAAGTGGCCTCTAGAAGCAGAGAGTGGCGCTAGCTGACAACCAACAAGGAAAGAGGGACCTCCTATAATCGCAAGGACCTGAACATGATCAACAGACTGAATGAGGTTTTGAATGCATTTTTCTCTAGAACCTCCAGATATATTATGACCCACCCAAATGCGGGCCCATGTTAACCATATATTTTCTTCCTATCTTTTACACTGAGCTCTGGAAATTCAATAAGGACAGGCATAAACAGTGATAAAGGAAAAAGAATTATACAATACATTCATTCATTCAACAAGCATTTACTGGGTTCCTATTACGTTTCAGGCACTGTGCCAGGTGCAAGGAATATAACAGTGAATAAAATAATCCTATCTTTTGAAGTTCTCAGACTGGTGAAAGAGAGTGATATAATAAACTATAATGAAGAAGGTACAAAAACAGGGACATGGCACAGGGTACTGTGTGAACCAAGATGATTCTTGGTGTGGAGGACCCAGAAATTAGAAAAGGTTACAAGGAGGTAGTGATGCCTGGGCTAAGACTCAACAAATGAGCCGAAGTTTGCCTGGCCAAAGGTAGGGTGAGAGATGGGGGTTAGGAGGCCACGTTCAGGGCTCAAGAGACCTGCAAAACAAAAGCAAGGAGGAAAAACAACATAGTGGGAGCAACAGAGTGGAACTACTGGCAATTCAGTATTCTGAGAGTGTCAAGTGGAACCAGCAAGAGATTAGACTGCAGAGGAAAACAAGGCTCAGATTATGAAGATCCCTGAATGCTGCAGTGACAGCCATTATAAGCAGAGATCCATGGTGAGATTTATGTTTTGAAAGCTATGTGGGGGATGGATTTGACCAAGAATATGGGCAGAAAATTCAGTGAGAATTTTAGAAGCAGAGTCTGAGCAACACTACTTAAGGAAATCAGAAAAAGGAGCTAGATGAAAAAATGTATTCAATCATTTATGCATTTATTCAAAAAATGCAAATACTTACTCTAGGCCAGACATGGCACTACATGATGCAATGACAACTTTGGCTTGGGAGGATACTGTATTTGGGGTTCCGATAGGATGAATCAGACCCAAAGCTCAGATCAGGGGCTGGAATGAGGAGATAAAGATAGTCATTTGTTTAGGAATGATTACTGACAAAGAGTAGGTGCGATTACAAAGAAGAAAAGGCCAAAAATGAAACCCTGGGAGAACATCTACACTGACAGGTAATAAGAGGAGGAATCAACATAAAACTTTACACATTAATTCACTCAACACACTCAGCTATAATTGTCTGAGCACAAGTTGAAGGCTCTGAGAAAGAATCTCTGGTCTCAAGGAATCTACTTGTACAATAGGAGAGTTTGTGTGCTCATAGCCGTAACACTAGATGAAACTTGTGAGTACTAGATGAAGTTGCAAAAGATGCTATGGAGATGGGGTACCATTCTAACTTGAGTGAATTAGGAAAGATTTTGTGAAGAACGCATCTGAGTCGACCCTTCAAGGAGGTAAAGGAACAAAGGGAAGAAGGTAACAGAATAAAGGGAAATGATAACCAAAAACAAAGGGTGGACTCTTACATACATTTTAGTCAATCTTTGCAACTACTCTCATCATATAAATGGAAAAGAATAATCAAAAAGTCAAGTGTAGGTAAGAGAGTGGGTTGTGACAGGGAGGAGGGACACTTTTTCTCAGTTTGGTGCAAATCCTTCTATTTTCTATGTTAAAGGATCAAAATCCAAAGTGCATATACACTTAAATGTGTAGGTTTTTAGTTGAAGGTAAAAGATCCACTTATATGGAGTATAACAGCACTCTCCTGTAAAACACTCAGGAGTACCCTTAACAGGGGCAGCCGCTGTTCCAGGTGAGCCATAACTCTGACGCCATATAGCAACACTTACAGGAATGAAAGAAAGGATAAAATGCAAAGGGAGCACTAAAGAAAAAACAGGTATGAATAAGTGAGTTTCTCCTTTCAAAGACATAATTAAGACTACGGGCCTTTGCTGCAACAATCCCACTTCTAGAAATCTATCACACAGTGACAGCACAAGTGTGAAACTACAAACATGTAAGATTATTCAAAGTAGACTGCTTGGAATAGTAAAAGACTGGAAAGAATCCCAGTAACCGGGGTACACTTGCTATATGGTACCATGGTACCATATCCATATAGTGAGGTACTCTGCAAAAGAGGGGAGAATCTCTATGTACTAATACGGAGAGATTTCCAGACTATACTCTCAAGTTGGAAAAAAATCAAGTTACAAAAAACTCTGTGTAACATGCTACCTTTCATATATGACTAGGGGAAATAAGAACATGTGTATATTTGTTTGTATTTACAAAAAAGAACATGGGAAGAATAAGCAAGAAACTAATAAGACAATGAGAGAAAACATACAAATCATATCCTGATAATGGTTTAGTATCCAGAATATATAAAGAGTTCTTACAACTCAACAACAAAAAGACAACATAATTAAAAGATGGACAAAGGACTTGAAGAGACATTTCTCCAAAGAAGATATACAAATGCCCAATAATCATATGAAAAGATGCTCAATATCATTAATCATTAGGGAAATGCAAGTTGAAACCACGATGAGATACCACACTTCACACCTACTAGGATGACGATAACAAAAGAAAAATAACAAGAGTTGGCAAGGATGTGGAAAAACTGGAATTCTCATACATTGCTGGTGGAAATGCAAAAGGGTTCAGCCACTGTGGAAAACAGTTTGGCAGTTACTCAAAAATTTAAACAGAGAATTATCATATGACCCAACGATTTCACTCCTAGATATAATACCTAAAAGAAATGAAAACAAGTATAAAAATACAGGTACATGCATCTTCATAGCTGCATTATTCACAATAGCCAAAAGGTGGACACAATACAAATGTTCATCAGAAGAATGGATAAACAAATTGTGGCACATACATACAAAGGAATATTATTTAGCCATAAGAAACGAAGTACTGATACATGTGACAATATGGATGAACCTTGAAAATATTACGTGTAATAAGCTAGACAAAAGGTCTCATATTATGTGATTCCATTTATCCACAGAGAGTGACTGCTTAATGGGTACAGGGTTTCCTTCAGGAGTGATGACAATGTTTTGGAACTAGATGGACGTGGTGGTTGCACAACACTGTGAATGTACTAAATGCCACTGCTGTTCACTTTAAAATGGTTCATTTTATGTTATGTGAATTTCACCTCATTTTTTAAAAATATTTTAAAAAGAAAGCTAATAAAAATGGTTCCCTGTGATGCGGGAGGGGGGAAATAGGCTGAGGGCCAAGGATATAAGCAAGACCTCTCTGTATATGTTCTATACAGGTTGACCTTTGAATCCTGTAAATATGTTTGCCAAGTAATCTTAAATAATTCCATTTTATTAAATCTTAAGTTTAAAAAATAATTTTTGTCACAATATGACAAAGGAAAATACGAAGCGTGTTTCTTTGCAAAGTAACTTCTTCAGCTACCATAAGATCTTTACAATATCTTTAACTTTTTTTTTTTAAGAAGAAAAATCATGGCTTATCATTCATGTAAACTGGTCATTATAGTGATTCAGTATCTACCAGGTAAGTCTGTAAGTTCTTCTTACAAGAGCATGGCAGGTTCTGACACACTCACAGATTCACACTCCTGGGCTGAGCCTCCAGAGCCAGAGTAGCAGGACTGCTCACAGACTGACCACCCAGGACCCCATCCATCATTAGCACTGCACTCTAAGAAACCTACTGCTCTGAAGAAATCAACTCAAATCAAATGATCCAGGAAAATCAAAGATGACTTTCTAATTCATTTTTATTTTGAGGCTTCTAAGCAATCTATCAAAAACTTCCATAGTATCATCTTGCTTCTGGATTTCTTTCATAGATTTCTGAGTTTCAAAAAACATTTTATTTTCACATAGAATAAATACACTTAATAGTTTTCATTTCAAGAGGCTTCAGTTGATATGCTCTGAAATATCTTACAATTTTAGGACACCAAGATATCCCTAAATCCTACGTTATGTTAGCAAAAGTTAAATTTCAGAAGAAAAATACAGAAACTTCGAGGCTTCGTGATCCTCTCTGTCAGAGTCTAGAGGCTACATTCAATTTTCATCAAGTACAAGTTTAAAGTTAGACTGCTTAGTCTTAGCTGATGTTTTTAAGCCACACTTTTCCTGACAGTACCAATGTTCTAATTTCTCTAATTCCTGAGATCTATCAAAACTGTTTTACACTTTTGTCAAGCTCAACACTATATATAAAGTCAGATCTTATTCTATGATCAGCGAAAGCTATATAAAAGGCCCTTTTTCCTTTCTCAACAAAGATGAGTAGTTGAACAAATTTCGTACTTCAAGGACGACTTATTCTGAAATGGTTGTAACTAATATTATTTAAACAGACCAATTGCTTACAATATATAAGATATTTGGCTAAAATCTACAAAGACCATAACCTGGCACAAAAGACAGATTTAATTTGATTTCTGATGACTTATTTGTAAAGATCAAAAATTAGTCAGGATACTTCCTCTATCTTTAGGGTTTTCATACTTAACCAAGGTCAGTTTTTTTAAGAAGGAACTCAGACGCTGAAATACACAATTTTGAATGCTAAGCAGCAATTTACAGGAACATGAGTTCTTATTCTGTATAATAAAAATACATACTTTTATTTTACTTGTAGCTTTCTCCATAGAGTTCAAGGTATTATGTGTAAAATAAGAACAAGGGATAGGGAAAAAATAGAAGAAAGCTATAAATGCAAAGGAGAGCAGAGACGTCTGGGAATCAGAATCAGGTCTCTAAAATGTCTAACTCTTTCAGTGTGTATACGCAGGTATGGGGTTGGGGGAGAAAGAAAGGGGAATCCGTTTGAAGCAGAATATCTGGAGCTTCTTAAACCCACACAGCAGACTAGGATGGGAGAAGGGGAAATGAATCTAGAATAACTGTTTCAAAAGGGCAGAAGAATCATGATTCTGCTACACCATACCCTCCACCACTTCTGGGCAATTCTATTAGGCAAAGTGAAATCCATTTTCTCTCTTTCTCAGAAAGCCTTAATACATAGCCGAGCCGCCAATCTCTTTAAATGTTCAAATTTTCAGAAAAGTACATGAAAGAAAGGATTGTTTAAAAATGGGTTAGATTTAGGCAAATGGAAGAGGAAATCAGATTTTTAATATAAAAAAACAGTGACAACAAAAGTGAAATCACTGAACAGAACATTTCAAATGTACTTCAAGTGCTATATTTCTGTGTATTTCTTTCAATGATTACAGTCCTACAGCAGAACAGCTATTTGAGTTGGCAACAACAGACCACGGACACGCAGGCCATCACTAGATACTGCGGGAGTAGATAACAGATCCTACCTTATCACCATGGCATACAATGATAGAAACTCAAAAAGGACAAGAACAGTAAGATTACCAAACAGTTCATATATGTATCATCCAAATAGTAAAAATCTATCAGGCAAAGAAGCCAGAAAACTCACCCTTAAAGAAGGGATAAAAGAAACCTAAACAATGTAAGCCGGCTTGCTCAAACCACATCAGCCAGAGGGTATAGATGGAATCACACTTATATGAATTAATACCTTAAACTCATCAGCTCTAAGCCCCTAGATGTTCTTACAGGCACTCAACCATCTTAAAAGGCCCTACACAAATATTTCTGGGTGCACCAATCCTGACTCCTCCAAGCACGACAGCTTGGCAGACCCCTGTCAAGTGAGACCTGTGCCTCCCCCATGAGAACCAGACTGCTTGTACACTGAAGCAGAACATAGTTTATACACAGCAAGAGTTTTATTTTTTAAAAAACACACCATAACCTGTATCCGTTCCCTGTGAAGACCCACTGCCTCTGACTTACGACAGTTCACTTTTTAGTGAACACTGGGTTGTTGGCGAGAGGGTTGGGAGGGAAGAGGGAGAGAACATAAGCAACAGTTTGGAAGAGGACAACCAAGGTAAGTCAAAAGGTCAAGAAACATGTAATGCCTTCTGTGTATTTTATTTCAGTTGAGGAAGGAGAAATATATTAGGGGTTCATTTGATCAGATAAATCTAACGATGATTTACTAAACAAGACACTGTGCTAAATGCCCTACAGACATTATCTCTTTTAATCCTTACAAAAACCTTGTGAAGAGATATTAACTTTTCATTTTATAAATGAGCAACCAAAACACACACACACGGTATGTAACTTGCCCAAGATCACACAGCTCATAAATGGCAGAGCCAGGATTTGAACCCAGCTCTAAGACTCATAACACTATCATGTTATAATACCAATACATTATAGGCTGATGGCTTAAAAACACATTTTCTATGCATGTTTTCAAAAATGGGATATAGCCATATGTTCTAATGTGAAATGATGAAACAAGACAAATGCGCCGGGGCCAGTCTCCAAAGTAATAGTACGCTACCATTTGTATAAAGTCAAAGGGTTGGAGGAAAAGGTATATACGGTTGCATATGCATAAAATATCACTGAAAGAATACTCAAGAAACTGGGAACAGTGGCGGCCTCAAGCAGAGGGACCAAGGGACTGAGGATCAGAAAAGTTGAAACTTTCCACTACATATATTTTGGTATGGTATGACTTTTTAAGCTGCTCAAGTAATTTTTCATAAGAAATAAGCACTACATAATAAATTACAATATAAGTGCAAAAACTAAACTCCTGTAATGAAGGGATACCTTAAGCTTCCTCGCTTACCAAAGCTAAATAAAATAAAGAGGCTTAAGAAGAACAAAAGCATACCTTTTTTAAGCAAACATCCTTTCTAGATGTTTTCCCCTGTAAAGAGTACCTGTTAACACTGCTCACATCCTAAACATGGACCAAAGATGTAGGCACATATGGAAAAGAGAAACCAATTCTTGTGAACATGGGAGGAGAGACTGCAAGTAGGAATCCCTAGTGAGGTAGGGAAGAAAAAAGGCCACTCAAAAATAGTAAACCAAGAGAAGAGGAATGGGAAGAGGCGAGCCCACTTCTGGCAGGCCCCAGGGGAACACAGCTACAGAACCAAGCCAAGCTGCCGAAACAGGGAAGGAAGATAAAGCACAGAAGCATCTAAAACAAGTTAGGAAAAGGAATTCACTCCCCAATGAGTCTGGAAGGCGGAAACATGAAAACAAAATCAAAACACACGAAGACTAATTTCATTTGTTCTAAGTTAATGAATAATATGCCCAATCAGAATCAATGTATGTTCCTTTGCTTGCCTTAAAATAATTACTTTAAAAATTTCTATAATTTTGTATTTATCATGTGATTTGCTTATTAAGTCCCTCCATTTTAAAAGGTTTAAATACCGTTTGCTCAAAGAAAACAACTCTAGCTAGCATACGCAAAAAGGGGGGCACACAATCATGCATCACTTAACAACAGGGTATGTTCTGAGAAATGCAGCATCAAGCGACTTCATCATCGTGAGATCATAGAAGGTACTGAAGGGGAACAAAATCTGCCACTCCAAAATGTATTTCTTTAACATGAGGATCATTTTAGGTTGACTACTTTTAAGAAATTTAGAAGACTCAAAGTTTTTCTTATTACTCCCCCTTAACTGCCTAAAAGAATTCAGATAAAGAAAACCTGTCTCAAGGCGTGAGCTATCACCTTAGCATAACATACACCAGGTGGTAGTCAGGGAGGAACCTAGAAAAGCCTGTTTGTTGGGCTCCCCTTCTCTGTTCTTCCGTTTCTGTGTGGCCAAACACTTGTTTTCCAAACATCTGCTCCTTTCCTCCTACCTGTGAACTGCCTTCCTTCCCTTTGAAGTCCCTGACTCTCCCCACCCCTACATCTTTTGCCTTCAGCTGAGGATGGTATTTAAGGTGAGGGCTTCAGCCTTTTTAGCGAGTTACTTGGTTTTTCTGAGTTTCTCCCATGTATACATGTTATTAAACTTTTTTCTCCTGTTGATCTGTCTCATGTTAATTTAATTCTGAGGCCAGCCAGAAGAACCTAGAAGGGTAGAGGAAAATTTATTCCTCCCCTACAGTACTTACACAACCTGGATGGTACAGCCCACTACACAGCTAGTCTATGTGGTACTAATCTTACGGGACAACTATCATACATGTGGTCTGTCGCTGACCAAAATGTTGCGATGCAGTGCATGACTGCACTGGAAAACAAAGAGACTTCACGAAAACCTGAATGTCCAAACTTCAGGATGAGCAAGAACCAGCGCAGCTCTGAGGCCACAGGGATTTGTAGGGTTCCAAGAAAACAAGTTAATAGATGACACAGAAGAGAAACGGCCAATGAGGACCCCTGCTGTATACCAGGGCCATTCTCAGAAAAATGGTACATTTCAGTAAGCCAGGTGTCATCCAATTATTGCCTACTACACTAAAGCATTCATATATAACACTCTAATTTACATTTATATTATAGTTAATATAAATTTATTGATAAATTCACTTAATTTATGTAATGCATATTTAAATTTAAAAGCACTCCTAACTTTCATTTACAACCACATGCTTCAAATTTTTTGTACATAATACCATAAAAAACTTGAATTTATTGAATTGATTTCAGAGTGAGTATTGGGAGAATTTGACACCAGAATCATAAAACAAAGATTAAACAGCACTAACCAGAAATCGATGGTACGAATGTGTTTATCAATCCATCTTTCCAAGGAGTTTTTGTTCTTACAACGAGCCTTTAAGATTCTGCATGCCTTTTTCAAATAGATGAACAAAATAAGGCCCAAAACAATAATTTAAGTTCTCCCAAACAGAAAAAACACCAAAATCTCAGGTCCCCATTAACACAATCTCAGCCTGAACCACTAAACTACTTCAATACCATATTCCTCCTAAAATCCACTAATACCACATTATGGTTAATAATTGCTTTCATAATTTTTAAAAAGTTATAAACGCTTATTGTTTTAAACTTAGAACATTCAGAAAAAAGGAAAAATTTCCCATAACACAGAGATAAACACTTTAAGAAGCCTGGTCTATTCCTTCAATCATACTTGCTGCATATATTATAAAACTGAATAATTTCTTATCCATTTCTGACTTAATACTACATCCCCATTACTTTTTTAATCTATTATACTTTTCTATAAGAGTTTATATTATTTCTTATTTCAAAAGTAATATAATCCCATTATAGAAAATCTGAAAATAGAGAAAAGTAAAAGAAAATAAAGCATCCATATTTCTACTCACCAAGAGACAGCTGCTAACAATATGTTGGTGTGTTGCCTTCCAGACTCTTTCCTATTTATCTACATGTAGAACGACCCTATGTCAGAGAAACTCCCACCACACGTGCTCACGTCTAATACAGAGGGCAGCACAGAGCAAGGACTGAGAACAGGCACTCTGGAGCCAGCCAGCACTGCATTCAAAGCCCAGTTCTCCACTTAAGTGGGTAACCTTAACCTCTCTGTGCCTCAATTTCCTCATCTATGAAACAGGGCTGTCACGATGGTATCAGATACTGCACAGAAAGGCCTTAGCACAGAGCCCAATGTATGAGAAGCACCCAATAAAAACAAGCTATTATCCTATCCAAAGCATGCTATAACCTCATTTTTTACCTAATATATTTTGAACATCGTTCCATATCAGTTAGATCAACTTTTACATCCTTTTTAATACCAACACAGTAGTTCTCTCCTGTGCTACATCAGGCACTTTAAATGATGCTAGCGGGGGCTGGTCCCGTGGCCGAGTGGTTTAGTTCGCGCACTCTGCTTTGGCGGCCCAGGGTTTCGCCAGTTCAGATCCTGGGCGCAGACGTAGTACCACCCCTCAGCATGGCTTGAGGGGGCATCCCACATAGCACAACCAGAGGCATTCACAACTAGAATATACAACTATGTACTGGGGGGCTTTGGGAAGCAGCAGCAGCTTGGTGACAGTTGTTAGCTCAGGCGCCAATCTTTAAAAAAAAAAAAAAAGAAAGAAAGAAAGAAATGATGCCAGAAAAATTCAGATTCTCATCATTTTGGTCAGGGTCACCTGCTGTTGACCAACATATATTGGGTCAGTAGACTCCAACTAAGCCAACTTGTTTCCTAAAATGGGGGAATGGGAGTCAGAGCAGGTTAACACTCAGTGTTTCCTCATTAGCTGATTAGGGAGAAGTCACAGGGCAAATGAGGTTTGGCTGTTTGTTTTTTTAAAATGTTTTTATTGCCAATAGCAGCTATGATGCAATTCAGTTTATCCAAGAAAGAGCAACTTTTGAAGAAACTGTAGTTTAAAGAAAAACCTCTTAAGATGTATTTGTAGCTAATAAAATGCTAAATTATAAATTTTAAATTGCTACAAACGTCGGTCTACATAGAGGCATACACAACTTAGGTTTCATACCTTTGATTCCACAGAGAACAGCAAAGTTAGAAAGACAAAGGTCATCAGCCTAACTATAATACTCCATGATACTAGATTTAAGTAATTTTCAAAGTCTAGGAGTTGTCAGTTAAAAACAACCAGCCAACCATACCAAGTTGCCACAAAACTGCAAATGTCTACATTCTCATCCACCATTAATTCTCATCCACTGAGCCGCTTCCTATCTTAACCATGTTCCTCCACATGTATGTTTTCCTTCACATGTTGTTAAAAGTAGTTTATCCTTGTGCATGTAATCTAGCTCTGATAGCTAAGATCCAAGTCCTAAAGGAGGTCATTTGGAATGTGTTGGCTAAAGACAAAGGTTTTGATGTTTGGTCCTCCTATCTGGCAAGAATCCTGTTATCTAGACAGTAAACTCCTCACTCCTCTTGCTCAGTATTCTATCCGAATCCTTCATCTTTGTGCTCCCAAGTGCTAATCTGAATTCCCAGACTCTAACATGGCCTGCCTACTTGTAGCCCTGCTACGATCCTGTGTGAGCTGATCTCCAGGTTCTGAACCCTCTGTCTGGCTTAAAGCGCCCTTCAGGACCAATTATACCGCATTATATTTGTTGCTGTGTCTCTGCCTCAATAAGCTCCATGAGGGAAGGAACTGTGTTTTATTTACTGTTGTACCTTTATTGCCTTACTCAGTGCCTTGCTCACCGAAAGCCCTCAGTAAGCGCTGAATAAATGAATGAACTCTGCTGCCCTCACTCTTAAACTAATTTGTCTACTCTACAACATTGATGGAAACTGCTAAAGCTCACTTTTCTCAAACCACAAGGCAGACATACAGGGAGAGAAAATTTGAATGACACATTGCTTCCTATCACTTAGAACCCTGCTATTCGCATTTCACTCCTTCTCTCTGGTTTCAATTGCTTTCTCCTTAAGTACATCTTTTAGTAGCTCCTTCAGCAAATGTCTATTAGTGATCAACTTCATCTTTATCTACAAAGCCTTTATTTCCCTCTTACTCTTTAATATTACTTCATGGGGAAACAGAGTTCCAGGGTGGTGGTTGTTTCCCCACCCTCAGCACTTTGAAGATGTCATTCAGTCATCTGCTATGAACAAATTGTGCCTGCCAGTCTAGACAGAGGCTTTCCTCAAGTTGCTTTTGTCTTCTTTCTAGTGTTTCACCTACAACGTGTCTAGGTATGAATTTATTTTTATTTACCCTGCTTGAGGTTCACTGTGCTGCTTGGACCTAAGAACTCAGGCCTTGCATTTATTACGGAAAATGCTCAGCCATTCTATCTTTGCTTAGTGCCTCTCGCCTTCTATTTCTCTTTCTGGAAGCTCACAGAAGGTAAATATTGGAATTTCTCATACTAAAGTTCATGAGTTTTAACACCACTCATATTTTCCATCTCTTTGAATCACAATACCTAATTCCAAGCAATTTCCTCAGATTTCCTTAAAGATCAACAGTTTTCTCTTCAATTATATCTACTCATCTGTTTAACCCATCCATTCAGGTTACCTTTAATGACCATAATTTTATTTCTAGAAGTTCTGTTTGGTTCTTTTCCAAATCTGTGTGTTCTTTTTCTAATCTGTGATGCTCTTTCATTATAGTCTTACCCCTTTATTTCTAATAACCATAACCACGTAATCTCTGTCCTATGTCCCAGGAGCACCTCCTGGAGTACCAGTTCTCCTGTTTACAACATCTACTAACTCTCCTTCATAGAGCTTCATTTCCTTGTGCGGCAATTTTTTATTGCAAGTTCATCTTTAACATGAGTTGTTTCTTCTATGAGAGTCCTAGCTTTTTCATTTGCTCTGCAGGACAGTTCCACACTTACTTCTGAGAGCTCCACTGGTTTCTACAGTTCTGGACCAGATTTAGTGCTAACTTTTCAGCTTAAAGGTTAGTTGCACTGTAAGAAATGTTAAATTATAACCCACCCCCAATGTGAAGTCCAGCCTTGGGGTTTAGAGGTTTCTCTCTTTATTTTTTATTCCTAATTATGCACAACCCCAGAAAGATGGCACATCTCTTTGCACTTCCTCAGACTAGTGGGGAAGGTTCTTCTAGTCTTTTCACAGGCGGGACATCCTTCAAGGTTTTACAGGAGAACCTCAACTCCACCTTCCTTCTTAAAGCAGATCTATGGCCATGTCTCCCATTCCTTACGAGACCGTCAAGACCAAGCCTTTGAGGCCTACATCCAGATCTGAAATCACCACAGCCCTTAAGCTCCCAATTATGCCCTGGCTTTGAGTTTGCTTTTCACTTCTGGCATCTGGAACTTCCTGGTCTATCAGGCTCAGGGAAGCTTTTGTTTGCCCTTGTTAAATTTTGTCCACAGTTTCTGTGTGCAATGTTGCTAGAAGCCCCCATTAGTTACAAAATGTGGAACTGTGAAATGATCACTTCAGAGAATTGTGATGATTACTTAGATTTTGCCAGATGACAAGAGCCCACATTTTTTTTCAGCCTCAAGAACAGTTTTCAAATTGGAAAAAAATAAATATTCCCAAGGCATTTTAAGATCATTTTGTCACTACACACTTCAAATGCCTTCATAGTTCTCTTCTTGAGAATTTCAACAGTATGAGAACACACCTGGGGACTCCATTTTCTTACCACCCATTCATTCAGTAATCAACTTCAATCTGCTTTATACTCCTACAATGTTAGTGAAATTATACTCAAAAAGATCAGCATTTCCCACCTAATCAACAAATCCTGTGGCCTTTTCATGGTCATCATCTTATTCACCTCTTTGCAGTAATACTGACCATTTCAATTTTTTCCACCCCAATATCACCCCAGTTCAAATACTTATTCCTATATTATCACAACCATTCTCTAATTCACTCCAATCTCTTTCTCCTTCAATTTACCTGGTAAGCCACAGCCAAATTACTATACTCTAGTCATGTCAACTGTTCATACTCCCCACTCTGTCCTCCAGTGGCTCACTAATGCCTATTACTTTGGGAAAAGAAAAGATGATTCCTGTCCACACAAGTCTAAAAACAATACCACCACCTAACACTTTCTGGATGTATGCTATTTACTTGATAAGGTGCTAAACATCTTAACTGTAATCGTATCAATTAATCCTCACAATAGCTATATGAAGTAGATGCATTATTATACCTACTTCAGGGATGAGAAATAATGCTTAAAGATTAAGTAGCCAACCCAAAGAAGCACAGCTAGCAAGTTGGTGAGTCAGTTTTGTTTCATGCCAAGCCCGTGTCCTTAAACAATACACCATACTGTCTCCACAAATATTTACACCAAAATCCCAGACTTCATCTCTGATTGCAAAACTCATATATCCCAACACCTTCTGTTTGGATACCTCAAAGATACCTCACATTAATACATCAAAACCAAAATCATGATCGTACTGCCCAAACTGAGGTAGTCCAACCCTAATGCCCTAATCAACGAGGCATGCAAGCCAAAAACCTGGACAGCACCCTTCACATATTCTCACTCATCCTCTACATCCAACCTATTACCAAAGCCTGTCCATTATTTTGCATCCTACATCTCTCTCTACTCCATCCAGCCCTCTCCATCGCCGACACTCTCACTCTAGCCCACGCTGCTACTTTCTCTCACCTCAACTGCCGATACAGCCTAACGTGTCTATAGTCATTCATTCTGGTTTTGCACAACCCATTCTCAATTTTGAAACCATGGTGTTTCTTCCTCAAGACTATGCTTTATAAAATACAAATCTGATCATTTCACAGATTTTAGACTCAAGACCAAAGCTTTAAGTCGATCTTTATTTCAGGGTCTTAAACAAGAAGAATGCAAAGACTGGTGATAGCTGGGTTTCAGTCACAAAGAGAAAGCCAATTTTCAATGAGTCAAGAATGACACCAACACAGGAAAAGAAGCAAACTGAGAGATGACAGTACCTGAGACGTTTCGAACACTTGGCTCTAGTTATTCCTGAGGTGGAAGTGAATCCTAAATTTGCAAGTTTCAAGGCATTCTTCTTGTTACACTGTGATACCCCAGGATGCCTCCAATAAAATCCTTTTTTTCTTAAGCAGTTCAGCTTGAGTTTCTAGCTTGCAACCAAGAGTCTTAGCTGAGGTGAAAAAAAAAAAAACCTTAGAAGAGCCAAGAGAACACTTAGAAAAGGGGGACATGCCTACAAGGCAAAAATGAAACAAATTCTACACAAAGTAAAAATACCTTTGCCAGAAAAAAAAAATATATATATATATATATATATACACATATATATATATATGTATCTCTCTTCGATATTGGTAAGCTCATGTATCTCCTCCTTTTAAAGGTGTTACCTTTTATGTTCTGCAAATCATCACAGCTTACTGTAGAGCCAAATGCTGAATAAAAAATCAGAAGTAAAAGCATGACTATACAATAATGTAAATCATGAAGTTGCATCCTTGGAAACCTACTCCCTCTGGGAACAGCTTATACACACTTTCATATAAAACTTCTTTTTCTAGCAACACTATCACTATTCTATTTTCTGGTTGTGATTTGCTTTGTCAGCTACTATAAACCCACTCACAGCAGAGAATTTTATTACATAAGTGTTCTGAATATATTAAAGAATATAAATATTCTTTAATGTTAATATTAAAGAATATATTACATAAGTATACTGAAAAGTAGTGTACCATGAAAGGGAAAAAAAACTAGCTGTGGAAACCACAGATTATATCACATATAAAGACTTTTTCTGTTGCCATCTGGTGGTTCATGTATTAAATCGACGCTGATACTCATTGTATAGAAGATCTTGGTCCACAAAATCAAAATCTCCTATTATTTTTGCATCACATCTAACACCTAGGGAGAAGGCAAGACAGAACTGACCTTCACTTTGAAAACAGGCCCTCTTTCATTAGAAAACCACAAACACAAAATAAATTAAGGATCACACCAAAGAACCCACAGACACTACCACCTCTGGAGATGATCATCCTCACCCAAGGATGACAGGTTATATTTATGTGATATAAGCTATGACATCTCTCCTTACTCCATATCTAAATTTGTCCTAACTAGCCTGCTTGGGTTGCTAAAATTCCCATCACCAATTATTCTTAATAAAGGCAACTACTGGCACTCCACAAGTAGCCATACTCCTCTTTGAGTTACCACAGTCAGTCTTTGGTTACCTTCCTATATTTTTTTCCTTGGAAAGATCATTCATCTTTGTAAAGTCAAGCTTACATATTTAAGACCTTCTAAATCTCTCACGATAAGGAGGCATGTCTAGACCAGAGAGGAGAGCTCTCAAAGTGAGAAAAGGCAACAAAACATTGCACCAAAGTCTAATTTTGTCTATGTAATAATACGAGCCCTGGAGTCTAGCCTATTCTCGGAGGCCCACATCCCCAAAGGCTGGCCTTGTCAGGTTTAAGGGGAAAAAACACAGCAAAGCCGAAAACACTACAGAAACTATTACCTTAGCCCATGCTCAACAAGCTAATCTCCAAAGATCAGTAACTTAACAGATTTGATATATCAGTTGTGAAAAAAAATTGGATTATTTCATTGATAGCTGTTATCTTCACTACACATTGTTTGTATATCAACAGAGTACCAGATAAGCCTGTTAAAGTGAAAAATAATTCTTGTGTTAATTTTGAGGGCTTTGTGATTTACCGAAAGTCCCTAATGAAGACGATCAACCAACCTAACATCTACTTACATCTAATTACTGATGGTCACTGTCTAGTAAATAAAAACATTCTCACATCCACCACTATTTCATATCCTTTTAAACTTCTCATTGCATTAATTACCTCCAGTAGATTTTAATTAGCCTTTCCCTTTCTTCTTATAGCCATTTAAATAAATAAGATTCTCACATTTTAAGGAAATTTATTTCTCCAAACTTCAGGATTACACTAATAAATTATGGCATTAATTCATTTTACAGAACCTAAAATTTTGAGCATGAATCATTTTCAGGTTAGAGTAAATACATGATGTGATAGACGGCAGCACCTAAGGAGAAATATCATATTGCATCTTAGTTGTCTTCAACATCGTAAATACCTTGGCAAAAGTAAAATGAACAGAATTAGGTTCTAAGAGCTAAGACATATGGAGTTATAGAATCCCCAGACAGGAGACACACTTATAGAGTCTGGTGAAGGGCAGAAAGAATATGACAACATACAGATGACCAGAGAATCAGAGCAGAACGATTCTGAAGATCTAGTCTAACTCCCAACTTTCACAGGTGAGAAAATGGACTCAGAGAGGCTAACAGACTTGCTCATATTGCAAGTTAGTCACAGAATGAAATAAAATCAGGTCTACTGACACTTAGTCCAAGCCTTTTCCATTCACCACACCCATGTTTCTAGGAAAGCTTCATAAAAACATTCTCATTCCCACAATATCCACAGAAGACCCTGAAGGCAGAGGGACCAGGCTTGGGCTAAGGCAATGAGATGCTGGCTTTAGAGCTGCCCATCAGACCACCTAAATACTAGAATAGCAAATGTATAAATAACAAGGGTTTCCTAAGGCAATGCTCCCATAACATCGTTTTTAATTTTTGTATTCAGCTATAATAAAAATAGCATTAATATAATGAAGCTGTAAGACTAATAATATATTTCTCCAGAATAGGTCTCAGGTATAGGATCAATAACTGGCAGGGAGGTATCTGTCGAACTATGACCAACTTTTACATTTCAGAGTTTCATTGAAAAACTTAAGACTAACTTCTATGTGCTAATACAAAAGGATGACAGGAGGTGCCATATTCACAGTCCCAGTTGACAAAATACATTCTCCCTCAGGATCATAGGTACAAATGTTTATAATCTTTCTTATTAGAAGAGATTTGCAAATTTAGGGGGAAATTTGTTTAAGAAAATGGCCTACAGAAATGTTGAAGTCAAATTAATTTGAATAAAAGAGACTATACAAATTAGAACACTCAGCTACATTAGGTAGAAATGTATCATCACTTACTAAACCAGATAATAAACTTACATCCACATTTTTAAAAAGATAATCCTACTATAACTCCTCTTTATACTATACCTTTCAACCTGATTTTCATTCCCCACCCTCAGCTTTACTCAATTTTCATGGATTTGGTCTTAAAGAGTCTTACTCTTACAACTACTGCTTTTCTTACAGAAATTTAAGCCATGACCTTGTCAAAATCCCATTTCTGTGTTTTCACTCTCTGTGTGTGTTCCATTTTCTAGATTTAGTCAGCCAATATTACCAGTCTCTGATCTCAGGGACACCTCGAGAACGGCCCCAAGTCACAACAAAAACAATGTGAGGACTCTTAGGATGGAAATAATAAAGGCAACTGGTAGGTAGAACTTAACTACACCATCTTATTTGATTCTACTTAATTACTCTCTTGTCAGAGTGTCCCTTGTTTTACTCTAATATCTGAGGGCACAGGAAACTTCCTGGCTAGGTACAATCCCAGTATGTAGCTAAACTTAACTGTGGTTAGATAAAATGTATGCTAAAGCAAACTAACAAACAAAAGCTCCGCCCCTTACAAACCCCACCTCTTTATTTTCATTCAAAGGACTTAAATGCAGGTACTCGAGTGGAGAGAAAAGAATTTTCTAAGTGTTCCTCAAAGAAATGGTTGGTACACTCCTAGGGGTCAATTCTCGGGTATTCAAATCTGCAGACTCCAACTGACTGCCACGACCCATTCTCAGTTGGAACTGGACAGTTACATTACGAAAAAAAAAATTTCTTTGGAAAGAAAAACACCAAAATGGCACAGTCATTTTATCATGGGAGAGGGTTAGTATACGTAGGGGGGTTATGTGCCTTCCTTTTCTCTATTTTTCAAATTGTTTAATGTAATTCTCATTGTTTTACAATCAAAACAGCAAATAAGGCAACTCGAAACTTGAGGTCGAGTCACTCAATACAGTATTTAGAAACACCCACCGCCATCTTCCCTTTGGTGTTGATCAGATTGCTCTCCCTCCCCACACAAAGCTACAGGTCACAGGGGAGACCCTCCAGCCACTGGTTATGAATGTAGACCATGGATGAGGCAGCCTGCTCCCATTCTGGCTCTATCACTACAAGTCCTGGGGCCTTAGGCAAATTAGTTCACATCTCACTGCCTCAGTCTCCTCATAGGTAAAATGAGTACAAAATGCCACCCACCTCCCGGGGCTGTTGTGAAGAGTACATGAGCCTACCTGTAAAGCACCCAGTGCTTGGCACACAAAGGGGCTCAACAAAGGTTAGCTACAGGTGGCTAGATGTCAGATTGCATAGAGGGTGATAAGTGCTTATTATTGGATTTGCAAGACAGTTACCAACCTAGTGGCCAGTTGCCATTTGCTAAATATGCCATGGTCTAATACGATTAATCAGTAACTGTCTGAGCACTTATTAAGAGTAGCACTGTCTATGAAGACTTTAGTGGAGCAGGCAGTCTGGAACTCAAGTTCCAGCTGAAACTCCAAATTGAGGGGAAGGGGTTCCAGCGTAAAGAGGAAAGGGGGAAACCAAGCACTTCTGGGGTAATGGGAAGCCATAAGGGCCCAAACGGAAGCTCAATTTGTAGTGAACCCGATTAACACTGTTTTGTGATTTCTCCAGCAAACCACTGGCAGAGAAGCCTAATTAGCAGACCTTACCCAAGGCTGAGAATTGGCCTGATAAAAACAGTCCAGGCAGAGGTCTAGGTAGGAGTCCAGACTACAGGGATTCAGGCTAAGGATGACAAAAATGGGTGAGGTTACGGGATTGGCCAACACAAGGATAAAACCATAACACCAAGATACAAGAATCACCTTTTTTAAATGCACAAATTCACACTCCAGAGCCCGTCCAGGTCAGAGGCGGGGCCCAGATGACTATTTTAAAATGTCACTAGGGATGCTGATGCCTACCCCAGACTAGCACAAAGCAGGAGCTCAACAGTGCCCATAGAAATAAACAGAATGAGTGACTAAAAAGCTGGGGAGTTTTAAAATCTCCCTTGGCCCAGGTCAAACCTCAAGTCAATTAAAACAAATTCCGGGAATGAGATTCAGACCTTAGCATTGTTCAAAGCTCCCCAGTGACTCCAATCAGCAACCAAGTTTGAGAGACGTGGTTCCGGGAAATCAGCAGGTGGGGAGAATGAGGAAAAACATAAGGCACTCTAAGTTAGTGATTCTCAAACTCTGCTATGTACCTGAATCACCTGGAAAGCAACCTGTGGTTCACTGAAGGAGCTGGCCCTCTGCAGGGTCAGCAAATGCCCCAGGTGTTGCTGATCAACAAAGTGTGAGAACCATTGTTCTAAGTGACTGGAAATGACTCCCAAGGAGAAACTGAGGACCAGGAACAACCCCAGAGCAGTAACTGAGAAAAGGATTCGTACCCGTCTCGGCCTGATGAATACAAACTTAACGAGAGGCTGTAGTGAGCATGACCAGAATCAATCAGCCTGTCAAAGATCCAGCAGTAAAGCTAGGGCACCACACACTTCACACATATGATACTTATGACCCTGCCATCCTTCACCCTCAGAAAGCATCCTTCTAAAACACTCAGGTCTGGCTCCTTGGTGGACAACATAGAGACGCATGCATTGCCACCTGCCTTTCAGAATTAAAAACCTGGCTCTTTAGGCATCACAGGTACACACCAGTGAGCAGAATATATAACTCAGAAATTCTCATTACCATGTAGAAAGAAGAAACCCCAGGACAACTAAAGTTACCTTTGGAAGATCTGAACCTGGTGTTTCACGTAACATCAATTGTGTACTCTGCTCTTAGACTGTGTAACTATATGTAACTTCTACTGGTCAATATTATACTTTCTCCCAAGATAGCATGACTAAGCCTAACCACGTGAAACACCATCAGAAAACAGAAATTAGGAATTGCTTCACCTAGCTACATAGTAATACAGTACTTATGACCTGTTTCAACTTAGTGGTAAGTGTTCCACTTAGAACGCTACATTTTATCTGATAAGATTCAAGAGAATACATTCCCATACATATGGCCAAACTCATCATTCCATCAGAAATCTCCACAGCAGCACCAAAATTTTCATTTTCAAGACACATGAGCTTTTGTCAAATGGTGACATCTCCCCTGTAATACGAATTTTCAATAGGATGTAAAAAAATGATGGATATATTACACATTTCACAGAGAACAGAAACCTGTCAATGAATTCAAAATTAGTGACAACCTATTTGAAATTTTACACTAAAAGATCTGTACACGTTATAAGCCATATAAATGTAAAACAGGTACAAATGTTTTTACTGGTGACAAGGAATAAAACATTCCTAACAAAGTTTGCTGCCTTAGAACACTTTTTCAAAAAATTAAAGCAGTTTCATCAACATTATGTAAAAATGCGACGGGTTACACAGCCTTCAAAGTGCAACTGATAAAAACTGGAAATCCGTGCAATATACTTCAAAACAAAGCCAGATTTTTTCCCCACCACCTGAACCTGTGCCCAAATCTTCAAATGCATAAATGCACACAGCTTGCTGCAAAGTGCAAGTCACTGTTTAAAGAAAAAAGGGGGAAACTTCATAATAAACACCATTGCTATTTTAAAGGTCATCCCTAAGTGATTCGGATTTCTTCCTTTGAACCCGGCTTCTCTGGCAATCTACAGATCCCATTTTGCAAAACGACTTAATAAATGCTTTCCTACCAAAGTCAGTCATTAAGCCAAAAAAGAAGCACAAATAAGTGAAACGAAAATTTTTCCGAGTAATGGAGGAGTGAAATGAAGCAGAAACACGGCAATTCGTTCTCATGGAGCAAAAAGAGGAAAGCAGGCATTTAGGAAAGCCTCGGGGAGCGGGCGGGGAGGACCACAATCAGGTAACAACAGCAGGTTAGCATCAGGAATTACGAGTTAGCTGTTCAACTACCGGATGCCTCGAGGTCAGACCTTTAAAACCTTACTGCACTTAAATCATATGCTGCTGCACGTGAACCATTCTCCCCGGACACCGATCACGGCTACTTTCAGCTTAGCGCCCCCTCGCCGCGGCTCCTTACCGGGATAGTAGTATTCCACCGCGCAGCTGAGGCCCCCAAAGCGGATTCCCCTAAACCGCCACCAGCATCGCAGCTCCCCTCACCCCACAAGACCTCCCCAAAAGGACGGATGAAGACAGTTCTCCCTGCATCCCTGTCGTTTAAGCTTTTACCTTCTTTCCAGACAAGCAAACTTCAGTGAAAAAGGATGCTAACTGGCCTAGGGTGCATGCTAGGTTTTTAGGTTTTTGGGCTTTTTTTAAGGGATCCAGATTTAGGGCGGACAGCTCGGTCCATCCTCCCGTTCCCGCGGTCCCCCGGAGTCCCCAGCGGGGTTGCAGCCACCCCGAGCCCCAGCGCCGTCAAACACAAGCCAACGGGGGTGCAGGGAAACAAAGCCGAGCGGACAGGCTGCGGACGCCCAAAGTTTTGCTCCCTCCGCCACCCGGCGCCCACCTGGGGCCGGGGCGCGGCTGCAGGTGCCGGGGCACCGGGCTCCGCCGCCAGCGCGCCCGCCGCGACCAGGGCGCCCCTGCGCGGAGCGCCGACCCCCAAGTCCGCGGGAGCGGGGCGCGCGGCGGCGCCCACGGCACGGACCGCGAGCGG